>NC_052310.1:20540619-20840619 GCF_016432855.1 Salvelinus namaycush
CCGTTGACCCAGGTAAGGTTGCTGTCTCCTGGAAACATGCACAGAATACGGTCCGCATACAATTGACTTCTCATGTAAACACGCACATTAAATCAGGTTACAGACCATTTAGCTAGGCCTTGGTACCCTATACATAACTAAGTGTAGCAAAATCAGTAGGCTAGCTAATCAGTTTCGTAACACGTCTCTCCCAACGTGGTGTTTATCAAATGTCATGACTGTAGGTCAAAAGATTGCTGTAGTTTGCCGTTTCCTTAGTGTGCTGTAACACGATCAACTGGCTTGACGCAGCCATCTATGAACACAGTGCTTACAGTGGCACATGCTTTGGGGATGAAATTGATCAGGTATTTGTCTCCTTATTGATGCAAAAGTGACATTGCTAACTGTCAAAATAGAGAGACTTCATTTATGATACCAGGCTGCACCTGCACACACACACACGCGCACACGCACTATGCTGTGTCTAAGTCCTATCTTATCCTATGTTAATAGAGTGATCGCATTGAACAACCCGGACCGCCAGATTTGTCAACACAGAAAAAGACAGAGGGAGGCTATGAAAGAGCGGGTGATGTGGCAATAACTGGAAAGGAGGGAAGAGGAAAGATGGAGGGGTGAATGGTGGATGTGAGGTTTTGGTCTGGCTCCAAGTGTGCAGTGCCACCCATGGCTAATGGATGAGCTGTCAATGGTTAGACCTCCACATCAACCAGAGATGAATGGAGAAACAGCAGTAGCTCACTCTCCATCTATCTATCATCCCCCTTTATTTCATACTTACCCCTTTTCCTCTCTCTCTCTCGTTCACTCGCTGTCTCTCTCTTATGCATTTTGCATTTGCTCTCTTGCTTCCCCCCCCCCCAAAACTATTTTGTTTAGAAATGGATAACATGACACTCTAGGGCAATGTTTCTCAACATATGGTCCGTGGACTGGTGTCCGTCCGTGAGACACAAACTGGCACTAATTGAGTCTGTTTTACGGTGATGGTGTAACAGAGATAAGAAAGTGCTGCAAACTCACTCCACAGCTAGCTTGAAATGGAGCTATCAAATTGGATCCTTTTCTACAGCTCAACTGGTCGGTACGTTGTCAAGGAGGACGGTCACTTGTGTTTGCGAGCAGAGGACCACTAGTTTGAGCCCAGTAAGAGGACAGGGACAGTGGAGGAAGCTATAGAAGTTGGCAGCACACGGACGTCGGTTTCACTAGTTATAATGTAAGTGGTCCCCCAAAATAACTTGCCAGTCCCTGGTATAAAACTGTGCTCTAGGATAGCGGGAGGTTTTCATTTCATAAATTGAATCTTTATTTAACTAGGTAAGTCAGTTAAGAACACATTCTTATTTACAATGACGACCTACCCCGGCCAAACCCTAACTCGGACGACACTGGGCCAATTGTGCACCGCCCTATGGGACTCCCTATCACTGCCGGTTGTGATACAGCCTGGAATCGAACCAGGGTCTGTAGTGATGCCTGTAGTGATGCCTCTACCACTGAGATGCAGTGCCTTAGACCGCTGCGCCACTCGAGGTTGAGTGGGTCACGGGTGTCTGGGTAAAAAATGAAAAAGATAGAAAGTGTGTATAAGTGATAATGAACTTACATTTTTAAAATCATTTTTAAGCACTATTTTGGTTGATTTTGTGGTCTCAAGCCAGTGAGTTTATTAACATTCTTCATCAAGAATATAGGAAAATGTCATTACTGACAATGAAAGAGGTGGGAATGCTGTTCCCTTATCATATAATTGATACATTTACTATCAATTTAGGATTAAGAATAGTTTTGCAGATTTGTTTTCGCGTTGCAAATATTGGGTCGCAAGTGAGACAAACTGGTTCAATTTGGGTCCCGAGGCAAAACTAGTTGAGAACCACTGCTCGACTGTCACCATCCTTGAAACTAGCGAGAATCAGATAACTAGCTTCCACTTCCACTTTTTTTCAGTTTATAAATTGTTTTCTTAGAGAAACAAAAAAACAAATATATTTTTATAAATATTTTCACACAGACAGAGGCCGATCTAGCAGAAAAATGTCCAACTAGCCCTCTTTGCAGTGGTTCGCAACATTTTGTTCAACCGTGGCACACCTTGATGGGATATAAAAATTATGCGGCACACCTAAGATTTCCCTATTAATTTATTTAATCTGATCTGATCTGATCCATACTACAAACCATCTATTTTCTGTGACAAACTTTTAAAAATAGATTAAATAGGGTTTATTTCAAATATTTTCATAGTTCCCTACTCATGATGGTTAATTTGTGTGTACCCCTTTAAGAGCGTCCCATAAATCTGCACCAGAAATAAGAAAATGTAACTAGTAAAATAGGTATTTTGTTTTTACAGTTTGGGCTATAGACGAGTGGTTTTCTGCATTGTAAAGTTACAACCACAGACACAAAGCCATGCTCCGTTTGTTTTTATGGCAGAGGCTGTGGTATAGCTAAGCCAGATCCAAAATTTAAATGCAACATGCAACAATTTTACTAAGTTACAGTTAATTTAAGGAAATCAATGAATTTATATAAATTCATTAGGTCCTATTCTATGGATTTCACATGGCTGGTCAGGGGCGCAGCCATGGGTGAGCCTGGGAGGGCATAGGCCCACCCACTGGGGAGTCAGGCCCAGCCAAACAGAATTAATTTCCCCCCACAAAGGGGCTTTATTTTATACAGAAATACTCCTCAGTTTCATCAGCTGTCATCAGCTGGCTGGTCTCAGACGATTCCTCAGGTGAAGAAGCTGGATATGGAGGTCCTGGGCTGGCGTGGTTACACCTGGTCTGCGATTGTTAGGCCAGTTAGACGTACTGCCAAATTCTCTAAAGCGACGTTGGAGGCGGTTTATGGTAGAGAAATGAACATTCAATTCTCTGGCAAAATCTCTGGTGGACATTCCTGCAGTCAGCGTGCCAATTGCATGCTCCTTCAAAACTTGAGACATCTGTGGCATTGTGTAGTGTGACAAAACTGCACATTTTACAGTGGCATTTTATTGTCCCAAATGTATTGTTACAAATGTAACAGCCTGAGTGCACTGGACATTAAACAACGATAGGCCTACAGTTGTAACCATGTGCCATGTAATGTAATATCTGACCAGCACTTGTGCTCCCAAGTCAAAATTCCACGTGCATTCCACAGATCACGTTAGTAAGTGAGTGTTATAAAAAATATATTAGGAAAAGTTTCAAGGCACACCTGAGAGTTCCTCAAGGCACACCAGTTGGGAACCACTACTCAATTGAGAGTGCTGTGCCCTACCGTCCAAAGAAAACACTACATCTTCACGTTTGAAAAAAGTCAAAGACTTGCTCAATTCATTTATCCGTCAATCATTATTTGACCTTTATTTATCCAGATGATTCATATTCTTATTTTCAGAAATGTATGTAAAAAGGTTTGAATTTGGCTCATTGAAAGATTGCTGACCGGCTGCTCAGCTCACACGGGTATACAGTACATACGAGTACATAGCAATACATACTATTCTGTACAAAATAAATAAAAGAAAACTGAGAACAGTACACCACGTTGTAAATACCTGGGGCTAGAAAAATGATAGGCCTACCACAAACCAAAGACAATAAGATAGAATGGAGATTTCTTAAATTGCTGATGTTAACTGCAAAGTCGTGAAAAAGGCATTTCTACAGCTGGAGTATTAACAATAAAACGTCTACATTTGATCCCCTTGTCTTTGCTCCTCTACAGTATCAAAAACAAAACGGCAAGGACGACAACAAACAGGACATTGTCTCAAAATGGCGGTGGATCGCCGACTCCCGTACTGTACCCACTCTGTGCCTGCATGCCCACTTGCCACGCTACTCGGGGGCAGTGATACATTGACTAGGAGGTTTAGGGAGGGCTTACCAACTGTGCCAGCCTTACCCCCTCTACCCATCAGCTCAGAGGGGGTCCCCGCTGGCATGGCAGGGTGAACTACCCCCTGATTGATGGCACGGTTTCAGACCAGTCTGCCCGAGTGGTGCAGCGGCCTGCTCCCCAAGGCCCAGGCCTCCCTTTATCCCGCTGCTGTCTTGGCACCGGGTGCCCATCTCTCCCCTCCCTCTTTCCTCCCCCATCCCCCTGCCAGCCAGCTAGCTCCTGGTGGGCACATCAATTACAAGCACCGCATATCCCCTCCTCCTCAGTCTGTCTGTCTTCTGTCTACTGTCTCGGACTATGCCAATCTGTTCTCTTCTCTGTTATCCTCTCTCTGTGTGCATCTCTTTCTCTCTCTCTCTCTCTCTCATTGTCTTGTCTTTTCTTTGTCTCTGTTTGCTACAGCCCATTTTCAGTTGTATTTTGCTGTTGCTGATCAGTGTCTAACCATAAATTGCAATATCACAACACTTCATCCCCCCTCACAACACACACACACACACACACACACACACACACACACACACACACACACACACACACACACACACACACACACACACACACACACACACACACACAGAGAGAGACATGAAGTACCACTCACAGTACTGCACACTCCCTTAAACAGGTTATGATGGCTGGTGGGAAAATCTCTCTAGAGACCCCCCATTGCCGTAGGCTCAGCTGTCCAGCGAGTCTCAGGTGTGTGTGTGTGTTTGTGTGTGTGAGAGAGAGAGAGAGAGAGAGAGAGAGAGAGAGAGAGAGAGAGAGAGAGAGAGAGAGAGAGAGAGAGAGAGAGAGAGAGTTGTGAGAGGGGGGCGGGCGGGGCTCAGATTTTCGGCCTCTGATTATGAAAATCTTAGCCCTCGCTGTTTTTTAATGATTTTAGGGTTCAATGCTTCAGTTTAATTTCTAAGAAATGAGTTTCTGTTTCAAATATGGCAGTTTGTGAACTAAAAGTAGCAGCAAAACACCTCAAATCTATTGTCTCACAACTATGGTTGTGACTAGATGGAGTACAGCTACAACTTTTCGTAGCGGGTTAGGAAAGCAGTTTAGCCAACCCTAACCCTAGCCCTTTTCCTAACCTTAAACTCAGTCTCCTAACCTGTTACGTTAATTATCCTATCCTGCTGTGTAAGTTATCCCAAACTGTTACGAAAAAGTCCCTTCGGGTCGTAGCTGTATTCAACCTAGTCAGAATCATAATTAATGGAAATTGTAAGAGGAAAAAAAGTTAAGTTAAGAATAATCATCCAAGATATTTGCTTGCTAAGGTCGCCCTCTGGTGTTCATGCATAGTCATT
This sequence comes from Salvelinus namaycush, assembly GCF_016432855.1. Taxonomy (NCBI): domain Eukaryota; kingdom Metazoa; phylum Chordata; class Actinopteri; order Salmoniformes; family Salmonidae; genus Salvelinus; species Salvelinus namaycush. The sequence goes on from NC_052310.1 coordinate 20,545,836, forward strand.
ATTCTTTAGAAAACCTACACTTCTGTTTCACTTGGCTTGTGAGATTTTGGTTGTATTTACATTTCATATAAGGCGATACTTCAGTGACCCTACCGTGTTTTTAGCTTGGTGGCTACTACTTACTTGCCGAATTTGTCCTAGGAGCAATTCGGCTAAACAAGTCTTCCAATCTGGGACTGAAGCACTCCCTCCGCAACTGGATCCTGGACTTCCTGACGGGCAGGCCCCAGGTGGTAAGGGTAGGAAAAAACACCTCCGCCAAGCTGACCCTCAACACGGGGGCCCGCTTAATCCTCTCCTGTACTTTCTGTTCACCCACGACTGTGTGGCCACGCACGTCTCCAACACCATCATCAAGTTTGCTGACAACACAATGGTGGTAGGCCTGATAACAGACGGTGATAAGTCAGCCTACAGCAGCGGTGTCACACTCGTTCCATGGAGGGCCTAGTGTTTGCGAGTTTTTGCTTTCTCCTTTTAATAAAGACCTGGACAACCAGGCGAGGGGAGTTATTAACTAACTAGTGACCTTAATTCATCAATCAAGTACAAGGGAGGAGAGAAAACCTGCAGATACTCGGCCCCCTGTGGAATGAGTTTGACATGTGGCCTAAAGGGAGGAGGTCAGACACTTAGCAGTGTGGTGCCAGGACCACAACCTCTCCCTCAACAGCTGATCGTGGACTACAGGAAAAAAGAGGGGAGCGCACGCCCCCATCCACATCAACTGGGCTGTTGTGGAGCGGTCGAGAGCTTCAAGTTCCTTGGCGTCCACATCACTAAGTACTTAATGTAACCGATGTGAAATGGCGGTGGTGCGCGCTAATAGCGTTTCAATCGGTGACGTCACTTGCTCTGAGACCTTGAAGTCGTTGTTCCCCTTGCTCTGCAAGGGCCGCAAGGGCCGGCTTTTGTGGCGCGATGGGTAACGATGCTTCGTGGGTGTCAGTTGTCGATGTGTGCAGAGGGTCCCTGGTTCGAGCCCAGGTAGGGGCGAGGAGAGGGGCGGAAGCTATACTATTACATTAACATGGTCCACACACACCCGCACAGTCGTGAAGAGGGCACGGCAGCGCCTCTTCCCCCTCAGGACGCTGAAAAGATCCTCAAAGAGTTAAACAGCTGCAACATCGAGTCGAGAGCATCTTGACTGGCTGCATCAACGCTTGCTATAGCAAATGCGCCATGTCATCTAGGACCTCTTTATTCGGCGGAGTCAGAGGAAGGCCCGTAAAATGGCCAAAGACTCCAGCAACCATTCGGCGCCTGTTCACTCTGGTATCATCTGGCAAACGGTCCAGAGCGTCAGCTCTCAGACCAACAGGCTCCGAAACAGCTTCTACCCCCAAGACATAAGACTGCTAAATAGCCAGACTGCTAAATAGTCAATTAATGGTATCCAAACTAGCGGTACTGACTCTATCTTGCACTGACCCTACACACACCCACTAGAATAGACACACCATATACTGTACACACTACACTGAAACTCTCACACAAAAATACCACACATTCACATTTACAAGCATTTTGCTACACCCGCAATAACGTCTGCTAAATATGTGTATGTGATGGATAAAGTTTGAATACATATGATTTGATACACATGCATACACACACGTTCACAGTCATCATTTGCGGCTGCTAATCCGTTATTTTATTTTACTCTTATTATATTATCAATCCTGATGCCTACTAGTCCCTTTACCCTGCCTTCATGTAAATATCTACCTCAAATACCTCGTGCCTCCCACATTGATCTGGTACTCCCTATATAGCTCCATTCATGTGTAGCCTATTTTATTTTAGTTACTTCTTTTTTTTTTTATGTGTTTTTATTTTTAACCCTGCATCGTTGGGAAGGGCTCGTGAGCAAGCATTTCACCGCAAAGTCTGCACCAGTTGTATTCGGCGCATGTGACAAATACAATTTGACGATATAATTTCAACAACGAGACCTCCGACACGGATAGAACAATGAGCCAGATGTTTCACCGGATATATACATCTGAAGCATGCGGTTGGTGTTTCCAAGAAGCCCAATGGCCGGCAGTGGGAGATGGAGCGAGATGGATTTTGACCGATATTCTGCTAAACATTTGATCTCAATACAGTTTTGTGTTCCTAAAAATAAAATCTGTTACGAACAGAGTGGACTACGTTTTGTAGACTTGACCTTTGCCAACGTTTTTTATTCATTTTATTGCGTTGTTTAGGAGTGCAAGGGCTAATTTAGTTATTGCACACGCGCACTTCACAGGGTAGGAGTTCCCTAACGTAAAAACGCAAATACATGCTAGAATGCGCCAATAGGATCTGGCTAGCTAGTGCTTGGCTCTGCCCACCTTCTCATTTGCTCCCGTTCGAAACTACATGCTGTGGTCTATCTTGGGATTAGTTATAACATCTTTGACAACGACGTCCCACCCACTAAGGAAGTCCAGTGCGAAGCGACAGTGTAGCTAGCAAAAAGACGCTAGCTAGTGAAGATGGCGGCGGTTTCTATGCAGGGCTGTAGCCCAAACCCAGCAAGAGAACTTACCCTTTCAACACAATCTGGGGGGAACCAGGCTCTTGTAGATCGGGTAAAAGCTGAAGAAGGGACAGGTGAGTTGTATCATATATGTGCAATCGGAGCTAGTGTGGTTACGCTAGGGTCAGATATTTGTTGTCAGATCAGTCACAACAAGCTGAGAGCATGCTAATGCTAGCTAGGGTATTCGTGAGCTATATTAGCTACCTAGCCAGCATTGTAGTTATCATGCTAGCTAGCTACTGTAATACATCATTATGTTTTTCTACGGGCAATTTGTATTTAAATACAGTACTGTTACTGCCAACTATATTAAATGTACCTGGATTAGTTAAGTGGACATTAGCTACCTAGCCACTTTCTTGTACTAGATACGTTGTAGGCAATCAAGTCCAAGCCAGTTGACCTAGTTCGCAACACAACCACCGTCCGAGAGTCATGCATGTATCTGCACCATTCTTATCAATAGTTAATTATGCAGATATAGACTGTCAGGCTTGGTTATTAATCTACCCCCCCCCCCCCCCCCCCCCAAAGGACTTATTACATAGTCTACTCTAACTTCGATGCAACATTTCTACATTGTGCTGGACCCTCTTGAGAGCGCAATGTAAAAACTCAGTGAAAACTCTCTTGGTATCATCAAAGCTAAGCCTACTCCATCAATTCCACTGTGTTTACGTTTTGTGTAGGACACAATGTCATCAAATGATGTAGTTAGCTATGTAATTAGGATGTTATTAAAACTAGCTTGTATTGTTCTCTTGGAATGTCAGTCATTGAACACTAAAGTGCTGTAGTTCAAATTGAATGTTGTGTAACTTACAATCTCGCTCCGTTGTGCACCTTGTTTATTCACAGAAGCCGAGAAGCAGAGTCGCGTGAACGCTCTGTTGGAGAGACTCCATGCCAAACACAATGCCTCACGGCCTTGGCAGGAGACCAGCAAGGTGGTGCGCCAGGCCATGGTGAGAAGATGGAGAGCATGTGTGAATGAAATAATAAGAAAAGAGGAAATTATGGAATGCTAAATATATAGAGTTAGGAAAATAGTGTTAATTGGTCCGGTTGCACACTTTATAGACTATGGAAGATGCATACAGGACATGCATACAGGTGGAAAAAGAGACTCTGGCTCACTGGCATTCTTGCATGCTCTACAATGTGATTAATGGATCTTAAAACCAACGTTTTAGTCAATAGAACTTCATTGGGGTGAACCCAAATATACATACATGAGTTAGAAAATCTTTACTCTCCTCTAATCCTTCCCCCCTCTTGTTTCTTCTGTCACAGGAGAAACGTGGTCAGATGAATGCGGCTGGACACCAGCTCCTGCTCACCTGTCTAGAGACCCTGCAGAAAGCACTGAAAGGTGAGACCCCGAAGAGAGACTTTGTCTCTCTTGATTGATCACAAAGACAACCTGTCCTATTCGTTGAAAGTGTTCCACGGGCACTTCTGCAATTGGATGCCAATAGCAAAATCCCGCCTGTATCTTCAGATTATTGACAGTTGAAAGACAATCTGTTGAGTTTTTACATTTGTCTCTCTCGGCTCTAGTGTCCTCTCTGCCCTCCATGACAGATCGCTTGGAGTCCATCGCTCGACAGAACATGTAAGCTCTTCCTTTCTTCTTGTCTCACTCACTTACTCCATCTTTCCCTTATATCACCAGGTCACTCATCCACTGATTCCTTATTCATACAATTGATGGCATAACCATGTGTATTTTAGTAACTGTGTATATCTGTTGTATAGTACATTCCTGACTGTACAATGGATTTCCAAACTTGGGACAAGAGAGTCATTGATTGAGGAGGACATGGTTAGCCACACTGAGTCTGATTTGCCTCCCTCTCTTTCTCTCTAACCCCACCCCTATCATCCTCGTCCTCTCCCACCAGGCTGGGGTCCCACCTGAGTCCTTCGGGGACAGAATGTTACATCACTTCAGACATGTTCTATGTGGAGGTGCAGCTGGACACGGCTGGTCAGCTGGTGGATGTGAAGGTGGCCCACCACGGAGAGAACCCAGCGGTCAGTACTATCCCCTACCTACAACACTATTACTCTGTATGTTTATTAGGGCTGTCCCCGCCTGACAAAAAATATTGGTTGATCGAGAGTTGTCCGTTTCGTCCAATTGATTCCTATGCTTAGATTTGTGTGTATTGGGTATATGTTGTGAAATTGTTAGATATTACTTGTTAGATATTACTGCACTGTCAGAGCTAGAAACACAAGTATTTCGCTACACCCGCAATAACATCTGCTAAACATGTGTATGTGACCAATAACATTTGATTTGTCTTTTTTTTTTTAAAGTGTACTTTTCCATATGGAGACACATGTTTCAATCAAGTCAACCTTATGCACTGAGCTTGTCTGATGCTTTAAGCGTGCTGTTTGATTAAATAATGAAGACACACGAATGACTAGAGGGAGTCCGACCGCAATTGATTTGATTGTGCCGCCTGACTCAGACTTGCTGCATTGTGTAAAATAAAATAAAAATAAAAATAGACAGAGTGATTTTAGCACCCGTTGTTTCTCTCGCCTCCCTGCTGCAGCAACCACCACAGAACATCAGTGTGTTTAGCATTGTCCGTGTTGCTGAAGCTGCAACATAATTACAGCCATTTCTGACGGAAAAATTGTGTTACTGAAATGTTTACTGGTTGTGCAGGAGATAAAGGGGAAGGCAGATGTGTGGAATAAATTTGACTCGTTGTGGGAAAAAACTGGAGATCAAGAAAAATAAGGTTTTGAGCAAGCGCTGCATGCATATTAGGCCTATGTGTGCCAAACTGTTTTTTTGGTAAAGCCTTTATTACAGCAAAGACTAAAAACCATCGCATTCATTCGTGAATGCAATTTCCGAAATGCAACAGTTTAGGCCGATTGATGGTTTATACAAATTTTGCAATGGTCATTTAGTTTTATTTTAAAACTAAAATGCTTGATTGCATTTCACATCATGACTGACTCGTATGCTGTGTGATGACATGAAGAAATAAATGATTGATTGATACAGTAGCCTATAAGTATTGAAATATAGGCATAAGTAAGTTATGGTATTAAGACTAAACAGGATGGGCTCTTAGGCCTACAGCTCGATGGTGGTTATAGAAGGCTGCTATACTAAGCCTACTAATGACAATAACATTACTTATTATTATTATTATTATTGTGATGATCATAATAGTAATAACAACAATAAGAATGAGATCAAGGAAAGGGAGGGTTATTATTATGAATATAATTTACCTGACAATTTGGAACATTGTAAACAGCACTAAATACATTATAAATAATACCAGAGAGGCTGGTCTAACGTAAAATAAAGTGTGAAGCCTTTATTACAGCATAGCAAGGATTTAAAAACAGCTGATTTGTGAAATTGTTCCGTCATGCTTGCTGCTCACGGAATCCGTAGGCTATCAACCAAACACTGAAACAGGCAACAGAAGCAGGATTTGTCTTACAGTATTTCTATAGATATATATATATATATATATATATATATATATATATATATACAGTGCATTCGGAAAGTATTTGACCCCTTTTTCCATATGTTGTTACGTTTCAGCCTTATTCTAAAATGGATTAAATACTTCCCCCCCCCATCAATCTATATACAATACCCCTTAATGACAAAGCGAAAACAGGTTTTTAGACATTTTTGCCAATGTATTAAAAATAAAAAACGGATACCTTATTTACATAAGTATTCAGACATTTTGCTTTGAGACTCGAAAATGAGCTCAGCTGCATCCTGTTTCCATTGATCATCCTTGAGATGTTTCGAGTCCACCTGTGGTAAATTCTATTGATTGGACATGATTTGGAAAGGCGCACACACCTGTCTATATAAGGTCCCACATTTGACAGTGCATGTCAGAGCAAAATCCAAGCCATGAGGTCGAAGGAATTGTCCGTAGAGCTCCGAGACAGGATTGTGTCGAGGCACAGATCTGGGGAAGGGTACCAAAAAATGTCTGCACCATTGAAGGTCTCCAAGAACACAGTGGCCTCCATCATTCTTAAATGAAAGAAGTTTGGAACCACCAAGACTCTTCCTAGAGCTGGCAACCTGGCCAAACAAGCCGAAGCAAGCTGAGCAATCGGGGGAGAAGGGCCTTGGTCAGGAATGTGACCAAGAACCTGATGGTCACTCTGACAGAGCTCCAGAGTTCCTCTGTGGTAATAGGAGAACCTTCCAGAAGGACAACTATCTCTGCAGCACTCCACCAATTAGGCCTTTATGGTAGAGTGGCCAGATGGAAGCCACTCCTCAGTAAAAGGCACATGACAGCCCACTTGAAGTTTGCCCAAATGCACCTAAAGACTCTGACCATGAGAAACCAAGATTTGTATTCAGACCCTTTACTCAGTACTTTGTTGAAGCACCTTTGGCAGCGATTACAGCCTCGAATCTTCTTGGGTATGACGCTGCAAGCTTGGCACACCTGTATTTGGGGAGTTTCTCCCATTATTCTCTGCAGAACCTCTCAAGCTCTGTCAGGTTGGATGGGGAGCGTCGCTGCACAGCTATTTTCAGGTCTCTCCAGAGATGTTCAATCGGTTTCAAGTCCGGCCTCTGGCTGGGTCACTCAAGGACATTCAGAGACTTGTCCCGAAGCCACTCCTGCGTTGTCTTGGCTCTTTGCTTAGGGTCGTTGTCCTGTTGGAAGGTGAACCAATCTGAGGTCCTCGTTTTCCCAGGCTAAACTTGCTGGCTATCTGAACTATACTATTTTTCTTACTCATTGCCTTTGCCCGTCATACAATCATGTAGCTAAGAAATTAGCTGGAAAGAAACTTGAAAATGACCACTCCATAGTCGCAGAATTAAATCATTAGAACATAATTCAACAATTTCCAGTAATGTATTGAACTGATAGTTTTGCTTAAGAAGTCTTACTCAGATAAGTTGCCCGTAAGAAGCTTCAGATCTGACGCAACGGCATGTGTGCGACACGCTTTAGCTATAAAATAAGTGATATACGGTAAATATGTTATCCAAGTATTTATTTTTATAATCATTATTTTTTTTATTCTTTACAGAGCTGTCCGGAGCTGATTCAACACCTGAGGTGAGATTTTAGATAAAATAAATAATAGAAACATAAATATTATTTAATTATTATGTATAAAAAAAAAAGATATTTAAAGAATGTAAAATACTTGTCGATAAAGTGCTTTTCATTCATGGGGGTCAATGCTTTGAAAATTCAGTTAGACATTTTAGCGGTTCATTTTTTTCTCTCATTTCATTCTCATCATGACATCTTGGTTGTCATTTTTTTCCAACCTCTCTAAAGGGATAAGAACTTTGAAGAGTTCTCCAAACATCTTAAGGGCCTAGTCAACCTGTACAAGCTTCCTGGAGACAAGTGAGTTGCTATTGGAGCACTATAAGTGGTTGTGGAATTGAATTACATCAAATGCGGTTATACTTCATTTTTATATTTATTGCGGTTCCCACCAGTAAGCTGAAAACAAAGATGTACCTGGCACTTCAATCCCTCGAGCTGGATCTTACCAAGATGATGCACATGTTCAGGTATGTACGCATTGCAGTTTGACTAGGTGCATCTCAAAACCTCCCTTTTTACAATGCCCCTGATGTGGCAGATCTAAAGAAAATGTCTCCCTCCGTAAAAAAAAAAATGTCCCAGAAGAGCTTTTTGAGTGGTTTCCCCTTTGAGAAAAATATGTTCCTGTCAGAATGAATTCTCACTATTGTGTGTGTGTTGCAGGTTAGCCACCAACGCTAACACAGTGGAGACCATCCTTCATGGGAGCGTGGGCCTGCTGACAGCCAGGAGCGGCGGCCATCTTGTCTCCCTCCAGTGCTACGTGTCCCCGTACGATGTGTTCGAGGAAAGGACAGGCTCGCAGCTCAACTTCACCGACACAAATGGTGAGGGGACGAAGGAAGTTTGCCACAGTGCTGCCCAGAAAGCAAATGCAGTGCTTTCCGCTCGTTGAGGCTAATCCTAAATAGAGATGAACACATACACTGCTCAAAAAAATAAAGGGAACACTTAAACAACACAATGTAACTCCAAGTCAATCACACTTTGTGAAATCAAACTGTCCACTTAGGAAGCAACACTGATTGACAATACATTTCACATGCTGTTGTGCAAATGGAATAGACAAAAGGTGGAAATTATAGGCAATTAGCAAGACACCCCCAATAAAGGAATGGTTCTGCAGGTGGTGACCACAGACCACTTCTCAGTTCCTATGCTTCCTGGCTGATGTTTTGGTCACTTTTGAATGCTGGCGGTGCTTTCACTCTAGTGGTAGCATGAGATGGAGTCTACAACCCACACAAGTGGCTCAGGTAGTGCAGTTCATCCAGGATGGCACATCAATGCGAGCTGTGGCAAGAAGGTTTGCTGTGTCTGTCAGCGTAGTGTCCAGAGCATGGAGGCGCTACCAGGAGACAGGCCAGTACATCAGGAGACGTGGAGGAGGCCGTAGGAGGGCAACAACCCAGCAGCAGGACCGCTACCTCCGCCTTTGTGCAAGGAGGTGCACTGCCAGAGCCCTGCAAAATGACCTCCCAGCAGGCCACAAATGTGCATGTGTCTGCTCAAACGGTCAGAAACAGACTCCATGAGGGTGGTATGAGGGCCCGACGTCCACAGGTGGGGGTTGTGCTTACAGCCCAACACCGTGCAGGACGTTTGGCATTTGCCAGAGAACACCAAGATTGGCAATTCGCCACTGGCGCCCTGTGCTCTTCACAGATGAAAGCAGGTTCACACTGAGCACATGTGACAGACGTGACAGAGTCTGGAGACGCCGTGGAGAACGTTCTGCTGCCTGCAACATCCTCCAGCATGACCGGTTTGGCGGTGGGTCAGTCATGGTGTGGGGTGGCATTTCTTTGTGGGGCCGCACAGGCCTCCATGTGCTCGCCAGAGGTAGCCTGACTGCCAGTAGGTACCGAGATGAGATCCTCAGACCCCTTGTGAGACCATATGCTGACACATGCACATTTGTGGCCTGCTGGAGGTCATTTTGCAGGACTCTGGCAGTCCACCTCCTTGCACAAAGGCGGAGGTAGTGGTCCTGCTGCTGGGTTGTTGCCCTCCTACGGCCTCCTCCACGTCTCCTGATGTACTGGCCTGTCTCCTGGTAGCGCCTCCATGCTCTGGACACTACGCTGACAGACACAGCAAACCTTTTTGCCACAGCTCGCATTGATGTGCCATCCTGGATGAGCTGCACTACCTGAGCCACTTGTGTGGGTTGTAGACGCCGTCTCATGCTACCACTAGAGTGAAAGCACCGCCAGCATTCAAAAGTGACCAAAACATCAGCCAGGAAGCATAGGAACTGAGAAGTGGTCTGTGGTCACCACCTGCAGAACCATTCCTTTATTGGGGGTGTCTTGCTAATTGCCTATAATTTCCACCTTTTGTCTATTCCATTTGCACAACAGCATGTGAAATTTATTGTCAATCAGTGTTGCTTCCTAAGTGGACAGTTTGATTTCACAGAAGTGTGATTGACTTGGAGTTACATTGTGTTGTTTAAGTGTTCCCTTTATTTTTTTGAGCAGTGTATATTCGTGATTCAACCATGGTTTAATACATAAAAATTGTTGAAAAGATATACAGTTGAAGTCGGAAGTTTACATACACAGGTTGGAGTCATTAAATTTCGTTTTTCAACCACTCAAATTTCTTAATAACAAACTATAGTTTTGGCAAGTCAATTAGGACTTCTACTTTGTGCATGACACAAGTAATTTTTCCAACAATTGTTTACAGACAGATTATTTAACTTATAATTCACTGTATCACAATTCCAGTGGATCAGAAGTTGACTGTGCCTTTAAACAGATTGGAAAATTCCAGAAAATGATGTCATGGCTTTAGAAGCTTCTGATAGGCTAATTGACATCATTTGAGTCAATTGAAGGTGTACCTGTGGATGTATTTCAAGGCCTACCTTCAAACTCAGTGCCTCTTTGCTTGACATCATGGGAAAATCAAAAGAAATCAGCCAAGACCTCAGAAAATAAATTGTAGACCTCCACAAGTCTGGTTCATCCTTGGGAGCAATTTCCAAACGCCTGAAGGTACCACGTTCATCTGTACAAAAAATAGTACGCAAGTATAAACACCATGGGACCATGCAGCCGTCATACCGCTCAGGAAGGAGATGCGTTCTGTCTCCTAGAAATGAACGTACTTTGGTGCGAAAAGTCAGAATCAATCCCAGAACAACAGCACAGACCTTGTGAAGATGCTGGAGGAAACAGGTACAAAAGTATCTATATACACAGTAAAACAAGTCCTATATCGAGACAACCTGAAAGGCCGCTCAGCAATGAATAAGCCACTGCTCCAAAATCGCAATAAAAAAGCCAGACTACGGTTTGCAACTGCACATGGGGACAAAGATTGTACTTTTTGGAAAATGTCCTCTGGTCTGATGAAACAAAAATAGAACTGTTTGACCATAATGACCATCGTTATGTTTGGAGGAAAAAGGGGGAGGCTTGCAAGCCGAAGAACACCATCCCAACCGAGAAGCATGGGGGTGGCAGCAACATGTTGTGGGGGTGCTTTGCTGCAGGAGGGACTGGTGCACTTCACCAAATAGATGCCATCATGAGGTAGGAAAATGATGTGGATATATTGACGCAACATCTCAAGACTTCAGTCAGGAAGTGAAAGCTTGGTCGCAAATGGGTCTTCCAAATGGATAATGACCCCAAGCATACTTCCAAAGTTGTGACAAAATGGCTTAAGGACAACAAAGTCAAGGTATTGGAGTGGCCATCACAAAGCCCTGACCTCAAACCCATAGAAAATTTGTGGGCAGAGCTGAAAAAGCGTGTGTGAGCAAGGAGGCCTACAAACCTGACTCGGTTACACCAGCTCTGTCAGGAGGAATGGGCCAAAATTCACCCAACTTATTGTGGGAAGCTGGTGGAAGGCTACCCAAAACGTTTGACCCAAGTTAAACAATTTAAGAGGCAATGCTACCAAATACTAATTGAGTGTATGTAAACTTCTGACCCACTGGGAATGTGATGAAATAAATAAAATCTGAAATAAGTAATTCTCTACTATTATTCTGACATTTCACATTCTTAAAATAAAGTGGTGATCTAAGACAGGGAATTTTTTACTAGGATTAAATGTCAGGAATTGAGAACAACTGAGTTTAAATGTATTTGGCTAAGGTGTATGTAAACTTCCGACTTCAACGGTAGGTTGGCAAGCAATACACCTGGTAATTTATAATCCTCTAATTTGTTTGGCTGGATTTGCTGACTTGGCTTAAACCGTAGAGGATTTTGGAACTAGACTAGAAATTAAATAATCGAATGATCCTCCTTTGGCCATCTTTCTCCATCTGTGCATGTCTTCACATGGCCCTACTTTAACTCCTGTACAGTCCCTCGCTCTCTGGGTGTGAGTGTATCTGTGACGGTGGAGGGGACCTCGTCAATCTACAAGCTACCCATCGCCCCCCTCATCACGGGATCTCACCCAGTGGACAACAAAGGGTGAGGCCTCTTCCAAATTTCAGACATTCAATTTAAGTTTCAGTTCCAGAGCAAAGATTTAGATATTTTTGGAAAGATATTTTTTGGGGTGAATAAATGTATAATGTTGAGATTGTGTGTGTCTCCTCTCTCTGTTGCAGAACCCCCTCCTTCTCGTCTGTGACCAACTCCAACTGTGTGGACCTTCCTGCCTCTTTCTTCCTCAAGATGAACCTGCCCATGCCCTTCTCCCTCTCCTTCATCCAGAGGATGGGCAATGCTACAGGTGGGTGGTCTCAGATTTGTGTATGTGTTTTGGTGTGTGTGTGTGTGTGTGTGTGTGTGTGTGTGTGGACTAGGGTTGGGCGGTATCCAGATTTTCAAGCCATCATATCGTTTCTGTAACATACCCAAAGTATAAGATATTACCGAATGTGCGCACAAGGGGTGTTATAAAAATAAAATAAGTGCAAAACGATTTAGGTAACAGGGATCTTGATCCAGGAGGGGATTGAATGTCTCTGTTCTAACCTAGAAGCTTGATCTTGACATCTAGCCACTTAGCAAACCAGATGCATAGCTGGAGGCCTGAGCTGGATGTACAGTGCCTTCAAAAAGTATTCACACCCCTTGACTTATTCCACATTTTGTTGTGTTACAGCCTGAATTCAAAATGGATTATCTACACACAAATACCCCATAATGACAAAGTGAAAACATGTATTTTGAAATTTACAAATAAATATTCACACCTCTGAGTCAAAAATAGTCACCCTTTGGCAGTGATTACAGCTGTGAGTCTTTCTGGGTAAGTCTGTGTGAGCTTTGCACACCTGGATTGTACAACATCTGCATTTTATTATTATCAAAATTCTTCAACCTCTGTCAAGTTGGATGTTGATCATTGCGAGACAACCATTTTCAGGTCTTGCCATAGTTTTTCAAGCAGATTTAAGTCAAAATCTCGGGAACATTCACAGACTTCTTGGTAAGTAAGCTACTCTAGTGTAGATTTGGCCTTGTGTTTTAGGTTATTGTCTTGCTGAAAGGGGAATTCATATCCCAGTGTCTGATGGAAAGCAGACTGAACCAGGTTTTCCTCTAGGTTTTTGCCTGTGCTTAGCTCATCCGTTTTATTTTTATCGTGAAAATCTCCCCATACCTTAATGATTACAAGCATACCCATGTCATGATGTAGCCAACACTATGCTTAAAAATATGGAGAGTGGTACTCAGTAATGTGTTGTATTGGATTTCCCCCAAGCATAACATTTTGTATTCAGGACAAAAAGTGAATTGCTTTGCCACTTTTTTGCAGTATTACTTTAGTCCCTTGTTGCAAAAATGGGGCATGTTTTGAAATATGTGTATTCTGTACAGGCTTCATTCTTTTCACTCTGTCAATTAGGTTAGTATTGTGGACTAACTAGAATGTTGTTGATCCATCCTCAGTTTTCTCCTATCGCAGCCATTAAACTCTGCAACTGTTTTAAAAGTCACCATTGGCCTCATGGTGAAATCTCTGTGTGGTTTCCTTCCTCTCTGGCAACTGAGTTAGGAAGAATGCCTATCTTTGTAGTGACTATGTGTATTGTTACACCATCCAAAGTGTAATTAATAACTTCATGTCTTCTTTTTTCTTTTTTTACCCACCTGGTCTTTGTGGTTGAATCTGTTTGAAATGCACTGCTCGACTGAGGGACCTTACAGATAACTGTATGTGTAGGGTACAGAAATGAGGTAGTCATTCAAAAAGTCATGTTAAACACTATTCTTGCACACATGCAACTTATTATGTGACTTGTTAAGCAGATTTTGACTCCTCAACTTATTTAGGCTTGCCATGACAAAGGGGTTGAATACTTATTGACTAAAGACATATCAGCTTTAAAATGTTTTATTGATTTGTAAACATTTCAAGAAACATAATTCCATTTTGACATTATGGGATATTGTGTGTAGGCCAGTGACAAAACAAATCTACATTTTAATCCATTTTATATTCAGGCTGTAACACAACAAAATGTGGAACAAGTCAAGGGGTGTGAATACTTTCTGAAGGCACCAGTTTATTTGACATATCTTAGATTTATTATACTTAACTTATAGTTAGTTATAAGCAGTGGGGTAGCACGCACCCCCATAAAATATATATATATTTTTTATGCTGAAACAGTATTGAAAATCATATATTTATACATATATTTATACATATATTTCGAAATACCCCTATAATTGGTATATCGCCCAAGTCTCTAGTGTGGTGTATCTATGGGTTTGTACGTTTTGCATTGGTTGCTTTTTGTTTTCGCCCCTGTGTAAAAGTGTGTAGATGTGGGTGTTTGGGCACATGTCTGTGTGTGTCGGTTAACCCCCCCCCCCCCCCCCCCTTCCTCCTACCAGGGATTCCTGTGTTTGAGACGCCCCCCACCCTGTCGCCCCTCTACGAGCTCATCGTCCAGAGTCAACTCCAGGAGGAGGGGGGGAACCCCCTGACCACCCCCACACACGCCATGCGCTTCTATGCTGTGAGTAGCCTCCTCTCACTCCCCTCTTAGACCTGCTTCCTAGGCCCTTGTGTAGATCTAAAGGTGTGTGTGTGTGTGTGTGTGTGTGTGTGTGTGTGTGTGTGTGTGTGTGTGTGTGTGTGTGTGTGTGTGTGTGTGTGTGTGTGTGTGTGTGTGTGTGTGTGTGTGTGTGTGTGTGTGTGTGTGTGTGTGTGTGTGCGTGCGTGCGTGCGCGTGGAAGAAATATGATGAGAGCTCCACTTTCCCCTCAGGCAGGCTAGGTGAAATATGAACTGTTGCTTACATCTATCCGCTCTTCTCAGATCGACTACAGCAGTGCAACGAAGGGCGATTTTTGGTTCATTTGAATTTCAATCGTCAGATAACGTCAAGCACGTTGGCACGAGCGTGCACAGCTGCGTCTTGAGGGCTGCAGTGTGTGGCGCTGCTTTTCTTGTCGTCCCGATCCTCAGTGTGACCTGTGAATGTCAAGTGATTGGCCGGTTTGACTCGGTCAAGTGAAAAGAAGAGCCTGTATGAACGGGTTGTGAGCTACACATACCTCTTCTAACATCTCAAACAAGACAAGTGAAACATAACAGTACAGTTTATTTGAAGTGGGGGTAAAAAATGGACTATCAATCTTTTAAATTTGGCTCAACCACAAAGAGCTTACCAGTATATTGAAATTCGGTCGTTTTAAACACTGAATTAATTCTGTCTCTCGAGAAAAAAAACGAAACAAGGCTCTCCCATAGAGTTAGAGGGCTCGTCTTTTGTATTTGTCCTATTATGGCGTCTGTGAGAGCACGGGCAGTGCCATAGAGCCCCACAGTGGCGGTGTCATGATACACAAGCATTTCGCTACGCCCGCAGTAACATCTGCTAAATATGTGTATGTGACCAATACAATTAAATTTGATTTGATACCCATAAAACCTAGCGGTCAAACGGGTAAATGGTTCCAATCGTTTTTCCAACATTCATTTTTCCAATAGGGGCGTTTTAGAAACACTTAAAATAAGGGCTCTGTCACCTTGTCTGAGAGAGGGTAAGCCTACACGGAACACCGCCCTTAATTGAAGTGTTTCTAAAATCCCCTATAGGAAAAATGAATGGTGGAAAAACGTTTGGAACCGTTTCCCTGTTTGACCACTAAACTTTATGGGTATTATGACTCATACTGTGGTACTCTGTTGAGACCATCTCCATTTAGAAGTAGTACATTTTCTTCTTCTTTTGGGTTCTAGCTAATATTGGTGACTTACCGCCACCTGCAGTGCTAGAGATCTGAACCATATCTTGTCATTAATTTACTGTGGCCACTAGATGGCGGTGATGTAGCTTAAAGCCATTAACAAACCATGCAACCAAATTTTATGAAGACAATGCTCTTATCATTGGCTGATCGCTCCCAACCATAGGAACCCCCACCTAGTTGAGTACTTTAAAATAGTGGGAGCCCTCAGTGGCAGCGTCCATGCAAAAAACAGTTACATTCGTGATGAGTCCTAACTATCTCTATGGGCTCTCCATCTTACCTTAGTTTTTTCCCCTTCCCTTCTCCCTCTGCTCAGTCGTTGCCCGACCAGCAGCACTGCTACTTCCTGAATGGCGACGCCCCGGTGCAGGACGGGCACTCGCTGCAGGGGACGCTGGTGTCCAAGATCCCCTTCCGCCACCCAGCCCAGGTGCCCGCCCTACTGGATGTTATCAGGCACCAGGCGGCCGCCAACACGCTGATTGGCAGCTGCGTCAAGCGCACCTTCATCAAGGATGGTGCGTAGTGGTGGTGGTTGTTGACCAACTGGAACAGGGAGGGGCCTGCACTTGTCCAATAAGAACTGCTAACTAATGAACACAACTGGTCCTGGCTATCTGCAGTGTACAGGGCTGTTCCATCTCAACCCAAAATACAAAATCATTTTCATATTGTTACTTTAGTCAGCATAATACAGTACATGCCCAACGCATTGTTTGAGCTGTCCTTACTGATGCTGATCAAAACAAATGGAAGCATTCAACCCACAAAAACCGAAATTGTAGTTGACATGAGATGGAATCTTGCGCTATTGAGTGATGTAATATCCTGTTGTGTCATCCCGCTCTAGACACTCCAGGACTGCTACAGTTTGAGGTGTGTCCTCTGACCGACTCCAGCTTCAGCGTCTCCTTCCAGCACCCTGTTAACGAGTCCCTAGTCTGTGGTGAGGACATACACTGACATTACCATGGAATTAAATAGAACATAATTGAATGTATCCCTATGGACATTACTGCTGTTTCAGTCCGCCAGTCCTCTAACCGGCCCTGTGACTTTCACAACAGAATTGACTTTAGATCTACTCCGGCCCTGTTGGTCTGACATTTTCACTCACTCTTGACTACGGAAGAAAATGAATGTGCTTCTTTGCGAACTCCAGCTCTTTTACATTGATAACATTTGCACTGTCCTTGTCAAATAAACTCTCTCTCTCTCTCTCTCTCTCTCGAACTTCTCCGTCTGTCTCCTCTCACTCTCCGTCTGTCTCTCCTCTCCACCACCTCCTTCTCTCTCCCTCTTGCAGTGGTTATGGAGGTGATTGACTCCAGGCAGGTGTCCTGTAAGCTGTACAAAGGCCTATCCGATGCCTTGATCTGCACTGATGATTTTATCACCAAAGTGGTCCAGAGGTGAGCGGCCATTTTCTCTGTTTCAAGTGTCCTTCACGCAATCTGTTTTATGTTCTAGTAGATGCTTCTCAGCCCTTCTTGTTGTTAGCCCACTGCAAAGAAACCAACCCAAATGGTTTCATTCAATATGCTTTATTCAACAAAATACAATAATTTTGAGGCCATGTGACCTTCAGTAGAAAATAATTGGATGTTAAAATAAGTAAACGTCAGATAAATGACAATGAAATTTTTTTTTTTTTTATGTCCGCCCTATCCCCATTCGGATCCCTTTCCTCAGGTGCATGTCCATCCCTGTCACCATGCGGGCCATCCGGCGGAAAGCGGAGACCATCCAGGCAGACACACCAGCCCTCTCCCTGATTGCCGAGACGGTGGAGATCATGGTGAAAAAGAACTTACCCCCTGCTGGAAGCCCCGGGTACGGCATGGGCACAGGGGTTGACCCCACCAACCCCATGGGGCTCCCGGGTGTCGGTGGAGGCAACACTCCCACCGGGAACAGCGGGGGAGGTAACTTTGCCGGCCCAATCACATCTCTGTTCGGGATAAGTCGCAGCCAAAGCCAGGGGGGAGAGTGTACACCCCAGGGTGGGGCGGCTGGACAGCAACAGCAGCAGCAGGGGGGTCAATCAGGGGACGACTTCAGCAAAGTGACCCAGAATCCCATTCTGACCAGCTTGCTGCAGATCACGGGCGCTGTGGGCACTAGCCCCACTCCCCAGAACAGCTCTTCTGGATCGCAACCCCACCAGACTCCGCCTCCCACCTCCTCCCCTGCCACCAACACCAAAAACCACCCCATGTTAATGAACCTGCTGAAAGACAACCCCGCCCAGGACTTTGCTGCCCTCTATGGCTCGAGTCCCCTAGAGAGGCAAAACTCTTCCTCTGGGTCGCCACGCACTGATGGCATGGGTGGCACCTGCCCCGGAGGTGGCACCAAGGGCAAGAAGAAGCGTCCCAGGGGGATGGAGAAGGGTGGGGTGCCGGGGGCAGGAGGAGGGGGGATGGGAGGGATGAACAAGCAGCAGTCGGGGTCCATGCAGCCTCACCACCACCAGCACCAGCCCACCGAGGATGACTTCCACCGCGAGCTCTTCTCCATGGACGTGGACGCCTCCCAGAATCCCATCTTCGACGTCAACCTGCCCGGCGATGGCTTGGACACGCCCCACAGCATCACCCCGGCGCCCAGTCAGTGCGGGACCCCGCCTTCCGGCGCCGGAGTGTCCTACCACTCGCAGTCACACGTCCAGTCCCAGCAACAGCAGCAACCGCCTCCGGGATCATCCTTGCCTCGCATGGTACGCCTATCGAGCTCCGACAGCATCGGCGCGGACATAAACGAGATCTTGTCGGACTTACCCGAGCAGACGGGTAAAGGCGGCAGCGGATCGCACGGGCAGCACCACCTGGGCAGCGGGGAGGACGGGGGCCCCTTGGGCACCCCGCACCGGGACTCGTCCAGCTCGGGACAGGGCAGTGCCGTGTTCGAGGCGGACATCTTCAACACCAACAGCAACGAGAACCCCTTCACGAACGCCGCCGACCTGATCGCCGAGGCGACCGCTACCACACCTACTAGCGACTCCTCGTCCACCAACTTCTTCCCCGACACGGTGGACTTCAACCCCGAGCTGCTGACCTCCAGCCACGGCTTCCCCCAGGCCTACTTCGACGACAGCTCACCCAGCGCCGATGGAGACCTAGACCTGGTCAAAGGCTTCGGTGGGAGCAGCCAGCAGAACACGCCGTCCGGCACCCCCCAGAACCCCACCCCGCACGGCCAGAGCACCCCCGACCCCTCCCTCAAGGACCCCTTCGACATATCAGGCATAGTGTTCGGGGGCAGCGGCGGAGGGGGCAAGCCACTGCTGGGTCAGGCCCTGGATCTAGGGGACTCGCACTCGTCCCACATGGGGGGAGGCCAGAGCCCTCTCATGATGGCCATGGGAGGGGGGAGCAGTGACTTCAAGAGCGGCGAGGCCAAAGCCAAACAGCAGCAGCAGGGACTTATGAGGACAAAGGATGACAATGGGGGCGGGAGTGGGCGCAGCTCAGGGATGGGGATGACCGGCAGCAGCTCCACTGAGGGGAAGCAGGTGAAGCGAAGCCGCACCCCCTCGAGCGAGGGCAAGTCCAAAGACAAGCCCCCCAAACGCAAAAAGCTCGAACCCGACGGGAAGTCCCCATCTCACAGCACAGGGGGGCGACCCTACACCCCACCCAGCGGAGGCTCGGGATCTGGAGGCAGCATTGGCGGAGGATCCAAGTCTCCCGGTAGCTCCGGGCGGTCGCAAACCCCACCAGGAGGTGCCACACCACCTATCCCTAAGATCACCATTCAGATTCCCAAAGGAACACTGTCTGGTGGGAAAACCTCGTCCCATGGCGGGTACACCTCAAGCAGTTCGGCTGGTGGTGGCACTGGGGGTGCAGGCAGCACTAGCGGAAGCAAGAGCCATCATTCCCACTCCTCGTCTTCCTCAGGCAAGATCAAGAGTAAGGAGGGCACCCTGGGCCAAGGCATCAGCTCCAAGCCTGGGAGCGTGGGAGGAGGTGTTGGAGGTGGACCCCCCCAGATGAAGAGCTCTTCTCAGGGAATGGGTGTGGGGAAGCCAGGCTCTTCTCCCATCACCAAACATGGACTCTCCGGGTCGGGAAGCAGTGGTGGCGGGGTTGGAAGTGGGAACAAGATGAAGCCGCAGGGGGGCAAGCCTCCCGGGTCCCTCATGAACCCCAACATCAAGCCCAACATTTCCCCCTCCCACTCTCGCCCCAGTGGCTCTGACAAGCTCTCTTCCACCATGAAGATGCAGCAGTCGCAAGTCCCAGGAACTCCGCCGTCCTCCAAGGCCAAGTCCCCCATGGGCTCAGGGGGCGGCGGCTTGGTAGGGTCCAAGTCGTCCTCCGGCGGTGGGATGGGCTCCCAGAAGCAGCTGGGCGGTGGTGGTTCCTCTTCCGGCTCCTCGTCTTCCACCTCCTCCTCCAGCTCCTCTTCCTCTGGCTCCATGCCATTTTCCGGAGGCTCCCAGTCTCAGTATGGCTCTAGTGGAGGCGGAGGGGGTGGTTGTGGTGGCGGACAAGGGAACAATGCGAACAACCCCAACGCCAAAGGAAAGTCCCCCAGCCGCAACAAGAAGCCCTCGCTGACTGCCGTCATAGACAAGCTGAAGAGCGTCGGCGGGGGAGGGGGTCCTGAAGACGAGGGCGAACCGCCTGTTGGTGGCAGCGGTGGGACTGGTGGAGGCGGACCAGGGGGCGGGCCACCAAACCTCGGCCCCTCTAAGCACGGAATGTCCTCTCAAGGCGGGGAGTACCCGATCAAACGAGAAAAGTCTGAGAAAGAGGGCAAGTCCAAAGTGTCCGTGTCGGTGGGCTCCAGCGGGGACAAGAAGCTCATAGATCCCAAAACTGGAGGCGTGAGCAGCACGGGCGTGGCCAAGATCATTATCAGCAAGCCGGACGGCGGCTCACCCAGCATCAAGGCCAAGGTGACCCTGCAGAAGCCCGGAGAGGGCTTGGGGGAATCCATGCGCCCCCAGCTTTCCGGTCTCAAAGCCTCACCCCTGTTCAGCGGCTCCACGCCCAAGCACGACCGCTCTTCCCCCAGCCACAGCCGCTCGCCGGGCTACACGCCGCTCAACCACGACAGCGAGAGCGAGTCAGGCAGCAGCTCTGTGGCAGAGAAGTCCCACCAGAACAGCCCTAGCTCGGACGACGACCAGGCCATGAGGCCCGTGCCCCCGCAGGACTACATGAGCTCCATGCCGCTCAGCTCCGGGGAGAAGCACAAGAAGCACAAGAAGGAGAAGAAGAAGCAGAAGGAGAGGGAACGCGAGAGGGACAAAGATAGAGAGAGGGAGAAGAAGAAGTCGTCGTCTATGTCAACTGGGAACGTATCGCACGGTCCCATGAAGGCTGACAGCTGGTCACGGTCACCCATTTTGGCCTCGGATACGTCTCTCTCTATGATGGGCTCGGACCGTCCCTCCCGCCCCAGTCCTGTCTACATGCGGAATGAGGACGATGACCTCATGGACTCGGCCCTCACTGGCAACCTATAACCCTTTCAATAGACACACATTTGATTTGGATTTTAAAGGCCAGCCTGTAACTTTCATTTCCAATCAAAAGTCACGCCCCTGGGGGTTTAAAGAGACAGACCAATAATTTGAAGGTTGCTGGTTCAAATCCCGGGCCAGGCAATGAAAAGTGGGAGATTAGCATTCAGATTGCTGTACAGATTCCAGGTGTACCATCTTCTGCCATTGTGCCCTTGTGCAAGCAAGGCCCTTTATCCAGAAATAGCACGAGTATTGCTAGTGGCAGCACTTTTGACATGAAATGAGAACTTACAGAATGTGCCTTTTCATAATCTGGACTGCAACTCTTCCCTTGGTGTCCATGCCATATTTGCAAAGACTGTCAGCACTCTAGCAGTAGGCCATTTATCAAGCAGATCTTTGAAACACGGTCTGAAGCTCTACCAGTGTACCTGTTTTTTTTTTTTTGTGTCTTTTTTTTAACGTATTAGTATATGTCCAAGAATGACAAATACAGCAGGATTCAACTTTGAAATCCAAGTGTGTTCTACAGCCATATTGTTACCTTGACCTAGACATGGAGATGCCAATTTCTACTGTGATGTGGGTGGAGGGTGGGGCATTTTGGAATTAAAGGGATAGTTCACCCATCACCTAATTTGGGTGAACTATCCCTTTAAGAAAGTCCACACGTACCCAACGAAACATGGTATCTGTTTCAGTCTGCACTGCAGAGCCTGTATGGTTTATTTGAGCTACGATGTTGGTTGTATTTTAAGTTAGAATATATTTTAGATTCATTATTTACTCTCGCAGCACCAAACATAGAAGATTGCAGCTCTGTTTTTGATTGGGTACGGGGGGGGGGGGCGGGGGGAGTTTAAAAAGAGTTAAGACTGTAGAATTGCACCATGTTTAAAAAGAAAAAAGAAAATGTAAAAAAATATATATATTTTAAATATTTTGTTTTACAAAGTATCATTTGGCAAGGGTTGTAACATCTTATTGTGTGTTTAAATGCCTTAAATGTGGATTCAGAAGATTGTGAATTTTAGATTTTGATACCTCTTTTAACATGTAATGGGCAGGTTAGTGTTGAGCTGTAGAACTTTTTTTGCAGAGAAGTTTGGCAAGCTTAAAATAAATATTTCAATGCTGAATGATTTCTCTCCTCTGTGTACACCTTTTCATATTTGTTTCGAGTTAACTATTAGTCGACTAGCTCCAGGCGTAATATTTTATAGAATTGAGTTATCGATCCATAATCTTGTTTAATCACAAAAAACGCCTCTGTTCGATTACTGAGCAGTCAAAGTGCGGTTACTAGTAAGTTATATATAAGAACAAAGTGTTAATACAATGTAAGTAGTGCCATTACAGCGTTACTACACAGGTAACAGCATATTTTAGATACTTTCTTCTGAAATAATCATTGAAATTACGATTGAACTGTTTCCCAAATCCCAGACTGTAGCTTTAAGGATTTCTAGAGGGCCCACCGGGGGGGGGGCACTGCAGTTGCATCATTCTCCTGCAGATGTCAGCAGCGAGTCATGCTGCAAAATCCTCATAACCATATAATAACCATGAAACAAATATTTCCCTGCAGGATGGAATTCCTGTGGTTATGATTAGAGGGTAAAAATAAATTCCATGACTTTATTCACTTTTCTATTAGCAAAAATACAAGGAGTTGAAAATATTGGGGACCAAGGCAATAATACAGATTCTAATGAGTGAACCAGAACATGTTTAGTGATTAGTATGCAAATAAATGGGATTGGTTGACCTTGTACTGAACACTACATACAACTTATACTGAACAAAAATATAAACGCAACATGTAAAGTGTGTTGGTCCCATGTTTCTTGAGCTGAAATAAAACATCCCAGGAATTTTCCTTAAGCACAAAATGCTTATTTCTCTCTAATTTTGTGTACAAATTTGTTTACAACCCTGTTAGTGAGCATTTCTCCTTTGCCAAGATAATCAATCCACCTGACAAGTGTGGCATATCAAGAATCTGATTAAACAGCATGATCATTACAAAGGTGCACCTTGTGCTGTGGACAATAAAAGGCCACTCTAAAATGTGCAGTTTGGTCACACAACACAATGCCACAGATGTCTCAAGTTTTGAGGGAGCATGGAATTGGCATGCTAACTACAGAAGTGTCCACCAGAGCTGTTACCAGAGAATTTAATGTTAATTTCTCTACCATGAGATGGTAGTACGTCCAACCGGCCTCAACAGCAGACCACGTGCTACCACGCCAGCCCAGGACCTCCACATCCGGCTTCTTCACCTGCAAGATGGTCTGAGATGGTCTGAGATGGTCAGCTAATGAAACTGTGGGTTTGCACAACAGAATAATTTCTGCACAAACTGTCAGAAATCGTCTCAGGGAAGCTCATCTGCGTGCTCGTTGTCCTCACCAGGGTCTTGACCTGACTGCAGTTCGGTGTTGTAACCGACTAAAGTGGGCAAATGCTCACCTTTGATGGCCAATGACACGCTGGAGAAATGTGCTCTTCACGGATGAATCCCGGTTTCAACTGTACCGGGCAGATGGCAGACAGCCAGTATGGTGTTGTGTGGGCAAGTGGTTTGCTGATGTCAACGTTGTGAACAGAGTACCCCATGGTGGTGTTGGGATTATGGTATGTGCAGGCTTGAGCTACAGACAACGAACACAACTGCATTTTATCATTGGCAATATGAATGCACAGAGATACCGTGACAAGATCCTGAGGCCCGTTGTAATGCAATCAGTCGCATGTTTCAGCGTGATATGCACGGCACCATGTCGCAAGAATCTGTACACAATTCCTGGAAGCTGAAAATGTCACAGTTCTTCCATGGCCTGCATACTCACCAGGCATGTCACCCATTGAGCATGTTTGGGATGCTCTGGATGTGTACGACAGCGTGTTCCAGTTCCCGCCAATGTCCAGCAACTTCGCACAGCCATTGAAGAGGAGTGGAACAACATTCCACAGGCCACAATCAACAGCCTGATCAACTCTATGCTCGCTGCATCTGGTGGTCACACCAGATACTGAATGGTTTTCTGGGATTTTGTTTTTTTAAGGTATCTGTGGTTAACATATGCATATCTGTATTCCCAGTCATGTGAAAGCCATGTATTTATTTCAATTGACTGATTTCCTTATGAACTGTAACTCAGTAAGATCTTTGAAATTGTTACATGTTGCTTTTATATTTTTGTTCAGTACATATTGTATCGCAGTATTCTGATGGAGCATGAAACCAGTGAACTCTGAAGGTAACAGGGCAAAAAGGAGTTTGTATTAAAGTGCATTTTCAAACAGTCATTTTGTACCTGGTGGGGGCAAATCGCTTGCATTCTAGTTGGATCATAATGGCTCGTAGTGCAGTCTACCACAATATCTCATGAATTCTGTTCAAATATTTGTATAGTGTATCTTTCCTCTCACTTCTTTGAAGTAGTCACTGATCTGGCATGATGTGATTGGAAATGATGGTGTGACTTTGATTTCGCTTATCCAATCATGTTCGATCTAGTGATGACCTCAGTGAAGGGAAGAAGCGAAAGTACTGGAATGGGGCCCTGGCCTTGTATTCTGCCATTTAGATCGTAATGAAAATGTTTGTGGACAGGGGATCTGATCCTAGATCAGCACTCATGTTCTGAGATGCTTTTTTGAATGTGGGCACTGGCCTCTAACCTTCCCAAAACAGTCAGCTGACTTTTTGACCTTTCACCCTACCCCAAATATTTGTTTGGAGTTGGGTGAAAATTTTCACCTAAAATGACATACCCAAACCTAACTGCCTGTAGTTCAGGACCTGAAGCAAGGATATGCATATTCTTGATACCATTTGAAAGGAAACACTTTGAAGTTTGTGGAAATGTAAAATTAATGTAGGAGAATATAACACATTAGATCTGGTAATAGATAATACAAAGAAAAAACATGCGATTTTTTGTAGCATCATCTTTGAAATGCAAAAGAAAGGCCATAATGTATTATTCCAGCCCATGTGCAATTGAGATGTTGGCCACTAGATGGCAGCAGTGTATGTACAAAGTTTTAGACTGATCCAATGAACCATTGCATTACTGTTCAAAATGTTGTATCAAGACTGCCCAAATGTGCCTAATTGGTTTATTAATAACTTTTCAAGTTCATAACTGTGCAGTCTTTCACTGTAATAGCTACTGTAAATTGGACAGTGCAGTTAGATTAACAAGAATATAAGCTTTCTGCCAATATCAGATATGTCTATGTCCTGGGAAATGTTCTTGTTACTTACAACCTCATGCTAATCGCATTAGCCTACATTAGCTCAACCGTCCCGAGGGGGACCCACTAATCCTGTAGAGGACATGAAGGTCAGTCAATCCGGAAAATTTCAAGAACTTTGAAAGTTTCTTCAAGTGCAGTCGCAAAAACCATCAAGCGCTATGATGAAACTGGCTCTCATGAGGATCGCCACATGAAAGGAAGACCCAGAGTTAACTCTGCTGCAGATGATGTTCATTAGAGTTAACTGCACCTCAGATTGCAGCCCAAATAATTGCTTCACAGAGTTCAAGTAACAGACACATCTCAACATCAACTGTTCACAGGAGACTGTGTGAATCAGGCCTTCATGGTCGAATTGCTGTAAAGAAACCACTACTAAAGGACACCAATAATAAGAAGAGTCTTGCTTGGGCCAAGAAATACAAGCAATGGACATTAGACCAGTGGAAATCTGTCCTTTGGTCTGATGAGTCCAAATTTGAGATTTTTGGTTTCAACCGCCATGTCTTTGTGAGATGCAGAGTAGGTGAACGGATGATCTCTGCATGTGTGGTTCCCACCGTGAAGCATGGAGGAGGAGGTGTGATGGTGTGGGGGGTGCTTTGCTAGTGACACTGTCAGTGATTTATTTAGAATTCATTTAGAATTCAATCGCATGGCTACCACAGCATTCTGCAGTGATACGCCATCCCATCTGGTCTGCACTTAGTGGGACTATAATTTGTTTTTCAACCGGACAATGACCCATGACCTAGCTTCCACAATCACCCGACCTCAACCCAATTGAGAAGGTTTGGGATGAGTTGGACTGCAGAGTGAAGGAAAAGCAGCCAAACAAGTGCTCAGCATATGTGGGAACTCCTTCAAGAATGTTGGAAAAGCATTCCAGGTGAAGCTGGTTGAGAGAATGCCAAGAGTGTGCAAAGCTGTCATCAAGGCAAATGGTGGCTACTTTGAAGAATCTAAATTCTAAAATATATTTTGAATTGTTTAACACTTTATTTGGTTACTACATGATTCCATATGTGTTATTTCATAGTTTTGATGTCTTCACTATTATTCTACAATGTAGAAAATAGTAAAAATAATGAAAAGGTCTGAGTAGGTGTGTGTCCACTTTTGACTGGTACTGTCGTTCAAGTTCAGGCTTGTGGAGCTCATTTGAGTATTACCATTTTTTGTAGTTGTGGCTTTTGTCAACCTTCACTTGGGCTTGAAACTGTTTTGGGTTTTCGATATACTCGATTCTATGTTTAAACAGACACTATCCCCGTTTCACGTGTGTAAACCCACACTGCAGTAGGTGATTAGGGATTTATCAACTACCTCTCACAGTCTTAATTAGACATTCATCCATGTTTCTCAAATGTCAAATTTCGTAATATTTAAGGTTACATTTAGGCATTAACTCAATTTTTTTAGGTTAGGGTTAAGTTTAGGCATTAACTCTGAATTCTTAATGTTAACTCGCAACCTTTGGAATCCGAGGCAGATGTTTACACCCATCTACAACGCCTTAGCAAAACCGAAACCTACTTGAAGGTAACAGCTTCTCACTGTTGCACCTAGTGGCCGATTTCCACTAAATCTCCCGACGTCCTCAGACATGGATGGACGTCAAATACTGACTTGTATCAAGGGTGACCTGGCTGGGATTTATTGTGATACATAGTTAGGATATTTTTTTCACACACACACACACACACACACACGCTTGTACTTTACTACTGTCCCTACACACCACTCTGTGGCAGTGAGCCAACTAATTTGCAGCACAGCCGTTTGCACTGTCTGTCAAACCTCAGGGAGATGAAAGAAACCCAGAAACAGCAGCAAGCCTGTCACACTCCTCCTTTCTCCTTCGCTCCTAGACTTTCATTTCTTTCTCCTGCGACCTTTCTAAAACTGCTGATCCTCTGCTTCTTACACCCATCCAATTTCACAATCATCCCATCCTACCACCCACCTCCGACTCTTTCCTGGTCTGACACCCCTCCTATTTTTTTTGTCACCCCTCCACTTTTTCCCGTCTTCCCTGACCTATGTTTTATGCTTTGCGTCCTCTCTTGCTCCTTCCCATTTATTGACTACTATTTTTACGCTCTTATCTATTCTACCTTTTCACCCCTGCCATCCATCTCCCTATTTTTTTCCCTTTATCATTGTCCTCTCTAATTCACTCTCTTTCATATCTCCCGCTCTTACTCTGTCACTCTTACCCCATCTCTCCCTCTCCTTCCTTTGGCACTCACCCCATCTCTCTTTCTCCTTCTCTCCCTTATCCCTCTTTTGGCACTCGCCCTCTTTTTTCTCCCCCTCTCTTTTGTTTGTCACTCACCCCCTCTCATTCCCCTTTCCATCAATTGTCAATCCGGAGTCAGTCCATGTCATTTCAGCAAACCATGATATCCACCATTTCAGATTGTTCCCCTTGTTCAGGGAAATTAGTCAATTCAATCTTTATATTATTTTACCAGAAAGTGTAGAAGTACCATATTCTGACCACTAGATGCCACTGTTCCTGCTATACCGCCACACCATTTTATCAATTTGGCAGGGCTCTTGAGTGTTAATAAATACATCACAACATTTTGTTTGCAACTTTGGGTAGAAAACCATTCAATTTTGCTCATGATGAAAATAAATTGTGTGGTCATCCTCACAGTTCAAGCCAGTCCTCCATGAAAGCAATTCAGTTTTCCCTTCTCTTAGCAACCTAATGCTTCAACCCAGCTCTGCTTGAATAGTCCAACAAGTGGGAGCTCTCTGAGAGGGCTATGGTGCAATTCTCAAAACTTTAATGGAGAAATAGACTAGGGACTAAAATGTTGTGACAACCCAAACAAAATAATACATTGCATGGCTGTATTGTGTTTTTAAAAAAAAAAGTATATATACAGTACCAGTCAAAAGTTTGGACACACCTACTCATTCAAGGGTTTTTATTTATTTTGTACTATTTTCTACAATGTGGAAAAATAGTGAAGACATCAAAACTAGGAAATAACACATGTAATTATGTATTATGTAGTAACCAAAAACTTGTTAAACAAATCAAAAGATTCTTCAAAGTAGCCACCCTTTGCCTTGATGACAGCTTTGCACACTCTTGGCATTCTCTCAACCAGCTTCACCTGGAATGCTTTTCCAACAGTCTTGAAGGAGTTCCCACATATGCTGAGCACTTGTTTAGCTGCTTTTCCTTCACTCTGCAGTCCAACTCATCCCAAACCATCTCAATTGGTTTGCGGTTGGGTGATTGTGGATGCCAGGTCATCTGATGCAGCACTCCACCACTCTCCTTCTTGGTCAAATAGCCCTTACACAGCCTGGAGGTGTGTTGGGTCATTGTCCGGTTGAAAAGCAAATGATAGTCCCACGAAGTGCAGACCAGATGCGATGGCGTATCACTGCAGAATGCTGTGGTAGCCATGCTGGTTAAGTGTGCCTTGAATTCTAAATAAATCACTGACAGTGTCACCGGCAAAGTACCCCCACACCATCACACCTCCTCCTCCATGCTTCACGGTGGGAACCACACATGCGGAGATCATCCGTTCACCTACTCTGCGTCTCACAAAGACATGGCGTTTGGAACCAAAAATCTCAAATTTGGACTCGTCAGACCAAAGGACAGATTTCCACCGGCCTAATGTCCATTGCTCATGTTTCTTGGCCCAAGCAAATCTTTTCTTCTTATTGGTGTCCTTTAGTAGTGGTTTCCTAGCAGCAATTCTACCATGAAGCCCTGATTCACACAGTCTCCTGTGAACAGTTGATGTTGAGATGTGTCTGTTACTTGAACTCTGTGAAGCATTTATTTGGGCTGCAATTTCTGAGGTTGGTAACTCTATTGAACTTGTCCTTTGTAGCAGAGGTAATTCTGGGTCTTTCTTTCCAGTTGTGGGTTTTCATGAGAGACAGTTTCATCATAGCACTTCATGGTTTTTACAGCTGCACTTGAAGAAACTTTCAAAGTTGTTCAAATTTTCCAGATTGACTGACTTTCATGTCTTAAAGTAATGATGGACTGTCATTTCTCTTTGCTTTTTTGAGCTTTTCTTGCCATAATATGGACTTGGTCTTTTACCAAATAGGGTTATCTACTGTATACCACCCCTACCTTGTCACAACACAACTGATTGGCTCAAATGCATTAAGAAGGAAATAAATTCCACAAATTAACTTATAACAAGGCACACCTGTTAATTGAAATGCATTCCAGGTGACTACATCATTACATCATGAAGCTGGTTGAGAGAATGCCAAGAGTGTGCAAAGCTGTCAACAAGGCAAAAGATGGCTACTTTGAAAAGAATCTCAATTATAAAATATATTTAAATCTGTTTAAAACGTTTTGGTTACTACTGTACATGATTCCATATGTGTTATTTCATAGTTTTGATGTCTTCTATTATTTTACAATGTAGAAAATAGTAAAAACCCTTGTACGGGTAGGTGTGTCCAAACTTTTGACTGGTACTGTATATATCAGGAAACAGCTCTAATGATTAGTAATATTTAACATTAAGCCCAACCCAATACCATTACCATTGCAAAACACTATACACTGTGTGTTTGCGACTTGTTCCTTTGAAGACCATAACATTGAAACCATTTGAACTGCTGTAGCCCAATTGTTTGCTTGTTCACCAGGAATGGTCTAACAGTAACTTATTCCAGGCCTTTTTTTAAAGAGAATAAAACATACACAAAAGGGCCGTTTGTTGGACATAGATTAAGCGTAAGAGAAGAATAAACTGACTTGTTTTCATGGACGACTTGAATTGTGAGAGTGTTTTATTTTACCCAAAGATGCAAAGGAAATGTTGCAATCTATTTCACTAACACAAGAGACCAGCTAAATTGATAAAGTAGTGAGGGCGGTATAGCAGGAACAGCAGAATCTAGTGGTCAAAACATGGTACTTTCACACTACTTTACGGTAAACAATGCAATTACTTCAATTCGTTTCTCTGAATAGGAGAAAACACCATCACCAGATTCACAGGGAAAACATTACATAGCATGGAGAAGCAATACTCCAAACCACATCTTCATACTACTTGTCAAACATAGAGGTCTGATACTGATTGTTGGGGTGGGATTGGCGTGGGGTGTGCTGGGTCCGTAGGTGTCTTTTGACAATTTCTTTGGATTCATCATGCCTTACTTATTGGTAGGAAGAAGTTTAGTCCAAATTGGATGTCGGGTACTATATTTATTGAATATTATCGGAATCCTATCAATTAAAATGGCCAATTTGGGATGCAATCAATTAGCTTAAATACTCAGAGATCAAATTATATTTAAACAAAAGTATGTTTCAGGAATGCTAAATGTATCTGTTACTAACTGCAGAACCGTTCAGAACAATCTGAGATGGTGGGTGTCAAAATCCTGTTCCTTGTTCTTTTCGAGGTGGAACGACCCTCAGCCAATGTCCCTTTCTGTCAGCCCCCAGTGCAGAAGCTTTGCCTGCAGGCCCCAGAGCTGCAGTCTTGCCACTGTGTGCCTGGAGCTTCGATAAGCCACTCTGTCCTCAATCCTCTAGTGCAGCCACAGCTCTTGGCACCACTCTACACCACAGCCTCAGTCACTGGAGGCCAAGGAGGAGGAGTATGCCTTTGCCCGTCAGCCATCACGCTGCCAAACATAGCCCAGCTCAAAGCATGTTTACTTACCGCTAGAAGACTGAATGCATGGACTTATGACAGTAGCTAAATGCTACTGTAACTAAATTGGTCACTGCAGAGTGTGAGTCAGAAGAAGTGTGTGGTTCTTGGTTACTTTGAAAGTGAGCTAGGGATTAATTATGGATTTGATGTCCGTTATTAAAAGTGCACTGCAATATTAACTGTTATGTCATCTAATTTCTCCCTTACCGACCTCTCCGCTTTATAGAAAACCATGTGGCGAGGCTGCAGTGTACTGAAAAGAAAAACAAAGAAATGAGGGATGTATGCCGTTAAACGAGAGGTCAGAGTGAGAAGTGAGAGAGACAGAATGAGCGTGGCTGGGTCGACAGCCCGAGCTCAGAATGCGAGAATGTTGTAGCTTCGATGATTGCGTTTAGCGAGAAGACAGAAGGGTTTTCTTGGTTATCTTTAGTAGTGTGATCATTTCTATGAATAGCGTTGTCATCCTTCCATAGTACATCACAGCTCTTCTCTGTTGACGGTGTGAAAATAACTGGTGCGAAAATAACTGGTGCACACGACCACACACTCGTCAAGCTAATTCCCGCGGAGAGGAGCAAGAGGCACCGTCGGGAGTCATTTGCCAGTTAAGCTTTATGGCGCATAGTCAGCTCGAGAAGCAAGGGGAGGGAGGGAGGGAAAGGAGGTTGTGGGGAGGGTAGAGGTATTTTCAGCTTCTGAGCACCATAAGGATATTATACTCAGTGAGCTACAGGCAAATACAGGCTTCCGGTTTTCCAGTTCGACACAGGGGCTGACGCTGCTTACTGCATTTGAGGCGACAGTTTTAAGCTTGATTGTACAGCTCTTCTAAGCGTTCTCGAGCTCAAAAGACCTCTAGCTTTAAAACCATTTTAAAACCACACCAGTTGTGTGTGTTTTTTTTAAATACCAGCCTGCACTCTCACAAGAGGCATAGAAATTGAGAGACAGCAATCTGTACACTGGATGACTCCACACAGAGATGGGACCAAGTCACAAATGATCAAGTCCTGGAGCAAGTCTCAACTCTTAACCTTCAAATCTTGAGTCAAGTCCCAGGTCAAGTCCCAGGTTCCAGAGCTCAGGTCAAGTCAAGTCAGAAGTCCCTAATTTGGGGGTTTGAGTGATTAAGTCAATGGTTAAGTGTTTCATACCACTTTCAATGTAATTCTTTAATTCAGGTTGTATTTGATGTTTTTCTTACACTAGGCCTACTAGTACAGTACATAGGCCTACATAAGAACCTTCACAGATCATGAAATAAATGGTTTTTGAATCATTACTAATGGAAAGGCAATCCAAATGATGATTTATAGCAAGTGTTGATAGTCCAGCTACAGTTTGACTGACAAAATCTCCAGTTAGAATCAAGTGGTTGGCTGAGAATAAACATTCACGGAAACTCTTGCTCAGAGCGCATATTTTCAAGCATTGGAAATGTATAGGACAGTGCTCTATTTTTCCCCTTGCCTTTCTGCACTTGCAGTGGCGCTAGGCAGAACAGAATGTAACGGTCATTCCCCCATATAACCCAATGCAATCCTCCGCTTTGAGCAACAAAATTGCCACAAATGTATGTTCACGATGTAATAATAGAATTTAACAGGAGAGGAAGGTGGTGCTGCTCTTTTGGGAGGGAGAAATCCATGTCGCTCGAGTCTCTTGAGTGTTAACTTGGACTTGGGCTTGTAAGTCCCAAGTCACAGATGCTCAAGTTGAAGTCACGTGCCTCAAGTCCACATCTCCAGGGTGAAATTTCCCCTAGGTACAGATCTAGGATCAGCACCCCTCCCCCAATCCTAACTTTAACCATTAGTGGGAAAAATGCTAAACTGACCCAAGATCAGCGTCAAGGAGCAAAGTCATCTTACACTTTGGTAGTACAGCTAAACCCTCAAGCGGCATAAAGGTGAAGTGTGGCAAAGCAGGAAATTACCCGAACACTCAAATGTCCCAGACACTGTGAACCCATTTTTTTCTGGTTGGGATTAGGGTTCAATTAAGGGTTAGTGCTAAGCCTAAAGACAGTAGAACACTTACCATCCAGCCATCACTGTGCCTTTGTGGGCATGACAGTACCTGCCAGGGATGTGAGAAGGCCTGCCCTAGAAATAGAATGACAAATTCTACTATTCTATTCAATTACTAATTCTATTTCTATAGGCCCTGCTATGCTGCAGCTATTATAGTCTGTGGGTGACTAATAAGCTTGACATCAGGATTCATGAGGAATATATTATCCTCAGACCTTTTTGATGTCAAGGTCAAGGATACATTTGACCCTCAACTGTGTGTCTACTCACTTTCACACACACACACACACACACACACACACACACACACACACACACACACACACACACACACACACACACACACACACACACACACACACACACACACACACACACACACACACACACACACACACACTTTCATTCTTTATGTCTCTCTCTCTCTCCCTCTGCCACTCTGTCTCTGTCTGTCTCCCACACTCTCCCTCTCTGCAGGGAGGGCTTCGGATCGATCGGCCTTTGATTAAGGAGATTGGCGATTAATAAAAGGGTTTTTCGAGTGGCGACTGACATTTCAGCTCCAAAGGGACAGAGGGTGAACGGTCCCCGGAGGGTAACTTAGGCAAAAACACAAGACTGGGATGTAAATGAAATGGGTGTCCTTAAAGTCCCCTTTTGAACATTCTGTCTCCTCTACCGCAATTCTGAGATCTCCCCTCTCTTTTCTTGCTCATTCCCTCTCTCTCTCTCTCTCCCTCTCTCTCTCTCCGTCTCTCTCTCTCTCTCTTTCTCTCTTTTTACAGTATGTATGCCTAACCTTTTAAATAAATGAAGAGAATCAAATGTCAAAGACAACTGACATCCTCCCATCCCTCATCTCATCTTCTCTTTCCTCGCTTTTACGCACCCCTCCTCCTTTCACCCTCCCAAGCTGGTCTGACAGCGTTTTACAGACAGAAGTATCCTGAGGAGTAAGGCATGTTACGCAGACGCAGAGAGGAAGTATCACTGGTCGTTTTCCCTTGCAAAACATTTGGATATGGCGTGCCTTAATGAACATGACCCCTATACAGTCAATGAAATTTAAAGTAGTAGCAACCAGCTAGTAAGGGTCCAATTACCTACCAGTCCTGGTGCTGTGATGGCAGAGGAGTCAGTCAGTCTCTGACACACTCTCAATTAAATAGATTTAGTCATGCTCTCTTCACTGCAGAGTCCAGGACACGGTAGCATCACAGCCTCTCTTCCATGCACTGAACTGCTAGGTTATTCAATCAAATATCAAAAACCCACCCAAACCTAGCGTCGAAGAAGAGAATGGCAGTGTGTGTGTGTGTGTGTGTGTGTGTGTGTGTGTGTGTGTGTGTGTGTGTGTGTGTGTGTGTGTGTGTGTGTGTGTGTGTGTGTGTGTGTGTGTGTGTGTGTGTGTGTGTGTGTGTGTGTGTGTGTGTGTGTGTGTGTGTGTGTGTGCGTGCGTTATATTTAGACCCTAAGGGTGAAGCTGCAGGGGGGAGCTGAAAAATTTATATCTTCAGATCTGCAAATGCGGCATGACATGAGTTCGGCTGGGGGAGCTAAAATAACCTGTCTCCTGGATTTAAGATCCCTTTCTCTCTGCGACTTAATGGATTGGAACTCCATTAACTTTTACGGCCATTGTTGAATTCGCAGGCTTTTAGGGGAGAAAGAGAGGGAGGCTGTGTGTCTTCCTCGACATTCTACAACATCTTGATCCTACAGTGCCTAGTGGGAGTCTACACACCCCTTGCACAATCTTTACATTTTGCTCCCTTAGAATGTTAATTTTTTTCTCTCCACAGATACTTGTTGGAAGTGCCTTTAGCAGCCGTTACAGCTGTGAATCGTTGTGAATAAGATTCTACCAAATTTGCACAACTCTTAGGGCATGCTGGGATGCTGGCCAATGCTGACTCCAACACTTCCCACTGTGTAACGATCGTCGTGGTTGGAAGAAGAGGAGGACCAATGCGCAGCGTGGTATGTGTCCATATTCAATTTAATAACTGAACACTAAGAATACAAAAATAACAACGTGAATGATACAAAACGAAAACGAAACAGTCCCGTATGGTGAAAACACAGACACAGGAAAACAACCACCCACAAAACACAAAGGAAAACAGGCTACCTAAATATGGCTCCCAATCAGAGACAACGACTGACACCTGCCTCTGATTGGGAACCATACTAGGCCAAACACATAGAAATATAACCATAGAACAAAACATAGAAAAAACAACATAGAATGCCCACCCCAACTCACGCTCTGACCAAACTAAAATAAAGACATAAAAAAGGAACTAAGGTCAGAACGTGACACACTGCTGTGTCAAGTTGACTGGATGTCCTTTCGGTGGTTGACCGTTCTTGATACACATGGGAAACTGTTGAGGGTGAAAACCCCAGCAGTGTTGCAGTTCTTGACACAAACCGGTGCGCCTGGCACCTACTACCATACCCCATTCAAAAGGCACTTAAATATTTTGTCTTGCCCATTCACCATCTGAATGGCACACATACGCAATCGATGTCTCAATTGTCCCAAGGCTTAAAAATTCTTCTTTAACCTGTCTCCTCAAGTTCAGTAAATTTGGCAAAGGAATCATTGATGGATAGCTATATTCAAACCTTGTCACTTGACTCCTCTTGGAAAGCCATTCTTGTGTCTTTGGAATCAACATTTTTGTAATGGTCCCGCTGAAAAATTTAACTATCCCAGGGTTTCAGAAGAATGAAGCAAGTTTTTCTCAAACTTTTTACTGTGGCTTTGCTCCTTTCACATTTATTTTGATCCTGACAAATTCCCCAGTGCCGGTGACAAGCATACCCATAACATGATGCTGCCACCACAGTAAAACACACAGTATTACTTATTGGCCTAGTTGAAAACAGAATTGATGATTTGGAGTGAATTTTTTAACACAGGCTTACTTCTTTTCACTTTGTCACACAGGCCAGTAATGTGGAGTGAATGCAATGTTGTTGATCCTCTATATTTTCAAGTATTGTGGTGGCCGCATCATGTTATGTGTATGCCTGTAACTGGCAGGGACTGGGGAGTTGGTCAGGATCAAAAGAAATATGAAAAGATCAAAGCCCAGGTAAAAAGGTTAAAGGAAAACTCGCCGCAGTCTTCTGAAAACGTAACCACCCCCTTGGGCACACACTGGTTGAATCAACGTTGTTTCCATGTAAATTTCAATTAAAGTACGTTGAACCAACGTGGAATAGACGTTGAATTGACATTTGTGCCCAGCAGGACAATTACACAAATTGACATGCCAAAGACACACCAGAATGGCTATCCAAAAGGTGTTGAGTGTTCCTAAATGGTCCAGGTTCAGTCCTGACCTTAAATCTGCTTGAAAATCAAAGACGAAGGTTTGAATATTGCTGTCCATCAATGATTCCCAACCAAATGTACTGAGCTTGAGCAATTTGGACAAAAAACAATGGATATATGTCGCCCTAACAGTTGTGCAAAGTTAGTAGAATCTAATTCACAATGATTCACAGCTGTAATGGCTGCCAAAGCTGCTTCCACCAAGTATTAACTCTTGGGTGTGAAGACATATGTAATCAATGCATCTTAATTTTTTTTATTGTATTCATTTGGAACATTTTCTATCATTATTCTTTCACTTTGAAAATGTGGAGGAGGTTGTGAAGAGCGGTACGAAGGAGATCAAATGTGATCCCTTTTCAAATTCAATTTTAAGACAGCAAAATGTGAAGATTGTGCAAGGGGTGTGTAGACTTTCACTACCACCCTAATTCTCTATAACGTGCATTTATTTTGGCAGGCTAGGGAATAGGGTGCCAGAGCCTCATAAAGCCCTAGCTGAAAGTAGTGCACTATAAAGGGAATAGGGTGCCAGAGCCTTATAGAGCCCTAGCCAAATCATGTGACAAATCAAATTTTATTTGTCACATGCGCCGAATACAACAGGTGTACCTTACTTACAAGCCCTTAACAAACAATGCAGTTTTAAGTAAAAAATTTACCAAATAAACAAAAGTTTTAAAAAGTAACACAATAACGAGGCTATATACAGGGGTGTATACAGGGGGTGCCGGTACCGAGTCAATGTGCAGAGGTACAAGTTGTGCACTTTGTAGGGAGTAGGGTGTCACAACGGATGCAGGGGTGTCATTAATGCAGAGCGGGCCTTGCCAAAATAAGTGCACTATCTAAGGAATAGGGTGACATTGCTGATGCAGGAGTGTCATTAATGCAGAGCAGTAACGGAGCAGAATAATGTCCAGGGACTGGAGCCTGGG
Organism: Salvelinus namaycush; assembly: GCF_016432855.1. Taxonomy (NCBI): domain Eukaryota; kingdom Metazoa; phylum Chordata; class Actinopteri; order Salmoniformes; family Salmonidae; genus Salvelinus; species Salvelinus namaycush. Next base: position 20,583,418 of record NC_052310.1, read on the forward strand.
GTAATTAAACAAGCATGACCGCCAGCTACTGCTAATTAGGCTGCGACCACCAGGGAGTGGTACTGTGTTGTATGTGTCTGTGTGTGTGTGTGTGTGTGTGTGTGTGTGTGTGTGTGTGTGTGTGTGTGTGTGTGTGTGTGTGTGTGTGTGTGTGTGTGTGTGTGTGTGTGTGTGTGTGTGTGTGTGTGTGTGTGTGTGTGTGTGTGTGTGTGTGTGTGTGTGCATGTGTGTATGTGTGGTGCGTGTGTGTGTGTGTGCGCTCGGCATTTGTAATTTACAGCATTCCTCACCCCAGCTCAAATGTGTGTCAGGATGACCTTGATCCCTGATCTTCTGACTCCCCCTCTCTTGAACTCTTTGGTACATTCCAAGCAGTCAAGAGGCTAATTATGGTATCAGAGTTCCATTATGGGCCAGGTTAAGATTTGATATGGGGGTAATTGGAAGAAAAGAGGAATTGAAAGTTGAATGACAGTGACCTTCATCCTCTCTGAATAGTAAATGTTAATAATGTAGCCAAATCAAATGGGCAAGGAATGCATAAGTGGTTTTAGAATGGGTGGAGGTCATTACGTTTCACTGCAGTCAATGACGTATGTACAGTGGAGTCTGAAATTATTGACACCCTTGATAAAGATCGCAAAAATGACTGTATAAAATAAATAATTCAAAGATGGAGCTATATTGTATGCTAAAACAATTGGGGAATTCTATTATTTTATACTCATACAATTGTTCAGAGAAAGAGATTTTGTTTAACAAGTAATGCTTTTTTCCCTTAAAACGTTAGGGGTCGAAATTACTGACAGCCTTATTTTCAATACCTTTCAATAACACACTGCGAGGATAACTGCACTGAGCCTTTTTTAGAATGTTTCATGAGTTGGAGAATACGTACATTGGCAGGGATCTTGGACCGTTCCTCCATACAGAATACTTCCAGATCATTGATATCCTTCGTCTGTGCTTATGGACTTCCTTCTATAATTAAATCCAACGTTTTTCAATGGGTTTCAAGTCCGGAGACTGAGATGGCCATTGCAAAATGTTGTATTTGTGGCCAATTAACCATTTCTTCGTGGTTTAAGATGTGTGCTTGGGGTTATTGTCTTGCTGGAAGATCCACTTGCGACCAAGTTTCAGCCTCTTGGCAGAGGCAACTAGGTTTTTGGATAAAATATCCGGGTACTGGGTAAAGTTCATGATGTCGTTGACCTTAAAAAAGGGCCCCAGGACCAGTTGAAGCAAAATAGCCCCATAACATCAAAGATCCACCTCCATATTTTACATTTGGTATGGGGTTGTTCTCTGCTCATGCATCCTCATTTCCATGCCAAAGCCACCACTGAGCTATATTTTCATGTCCTCCAACAAATGTAAACACCTGGATGTTGGTAAATGGCACTTGGTACTTGGATTGGAACTGGTGCTTTGGTCAGATGACATGAAAATGTATAACACGTGGGTAATGCAGACAAGCACATCATACGAGGTACAGTTGCGGGTAAATATATTGGCAACCTTGCACTTTAGAATTGAGTGCAATGGAGCAGAATGTTCTCTTTTCTCATTTCGAAACTTGCTAAATGGCTTTTTTTACCCAGTAGACACCTGCAACTTATCACAGGTGAGATAAATTATACAGTAAACGAGACTCACTTGCCTCAAACCAAATTAATGGCAATTTTGAATAATTTAGTCAAGGACAAAAATCGCAAAAATTTGGGGGGGGGGGGGGGGGCGTCCTGTACAGTTGTAAATCAGACAAATACACATGTGAACACTAAAGAAGAAATAGTGGGTGCAAGGGTGCCAATATATTTGACCACAACTGTCGATACACTGTAACAGAAAACAGTAATTTATATGGTAATTGTGGGTATTATCAACAGTAAAATACTCTGAAACGTTGTACTGCTGCATACTGTAAATCATGGTGCATTATGGAAAAACGTTGTGGGTGGGGAAATAATTGCTGTATTTCGAATGGTACTGTAACTCCACCCCACAGAATACAGTACCTACCATTTCTTAAGAGCGCAAAAAAACTTTTGACCACTAGTGGGTGCATGGTATTGTTGTTTTTGCCTCATTAACATATTTACCTAGCAGCCAACCTGCTTGCACCAATCCCTTGTAATTACAGTAAAATACTGTGAAATACAAGCCCCTCTCCTCAATGAATTTCATTCATTCATCCATTTATTCAATTAATTCCAATTACGGTAGCATTGATTTTTTTTACAGTATTATACAGTATTGTACTGTGTGTCATTACACACAGTTACCCCGGTACTTGGGAAAAATTGCCCCTTTTTTAAAACATTTGATTAAGTAACATCAAACGTATAAACTGTAGCCACTTAATTCTCTTCATGGTTTGTTTACATAAAGCATGACCATCATCCACATACATTTTTTTTTTTAACCCAACTTTGCTTTTTTGCATCAGCAATTGGACATTGGTCTTAGGGGAGGCTAGTTACCCCACGTTACCCTACTGATATCATATCATATAATAGCACTCACAGTTTCCAAGAAAACAAACATTTTAATATTTATGGTCTGTTTACATACTGTATACAGCCTCAATTTGTCGGGGCATGGAATCTACAAGATGTCGAAAGCGTTCTACAGCGATGCTGGCCCATGTTGACTCCAATGTGTTCCACAGTTGTGTCAAGTTGGCTGGATATCCATTGGGTGGTGGACCATTCTTGATACACACGGGAAACTGTTGTACGTGAAAAACCCAGCAGCATGACACATTCAAACCGGTGTTCCTGAAACCTACTGCCATACCCCGTTCAAAGGCACTTAAATCTTTTGTCTTGCCCATTCACCCTCTGAATGGCACACACACACAATCCATGTCTCAAGACTTAAAAATCCTTATTTAACCTGTCTCCTCCCCTTCATCTACACTGATTGAAGTGGATTTAATAGGTGACATCAATGGGATCATAGCTTTCACCTGGATTTACCTGGTCAGTCTATGTCATGGAATGAGCAGATGTTCCTATTGTTTGTACACTCAGTTTATTATAGAGGCTATTTATACAGAAAATTGGTATAAAACCCGTATGAAATGTATTTATAATTATATGGCCATATTTTAAGTTGACAATAATTATATTACCAATTTCTGATATATCACCAGCCTTACTTGTATTTTCCTGCATAAGCCAAATCAGGATTAAGCCTCTACTGCCATTAATTCCAATTAGACTGGTTCAGATTTCTCCCTGACTAATATGGCTGCCCTTTTCATCCCATTCTGGAACTTTAAGGGTTTCATCACAAAGCCCCTCTAGTAATTTAATAGGATCTCTACGGCTCCATCTGCATGCATTTTCTCTATGACCCAGTCACCACCTAATGGCGACACAACTTCTGCAAGGCCTGCATCAACAAACACTGGTAATAGTACTGACCAGTGCGTGTCCACTCTGTCAGGAGAGATTACACGGAAGACCCAAGCTATACATGTCAACACAGCATTCAGAGATGTTGTTGATCAATTTAAAGCAAGACGCCCAACCCCTTTGTCTGTGTCTGACAGTGTCTGGTGGAGGATGGCCCTGGTGATCTGCTTGGCCTTTGTGGTGTATATGACGTATCTGCAGACACTGGAGAGAAGATTCGGAAGAAACTGAATGGAGAAATTCAGCAGATGACCCAGGAGCGACTGGAGAAAGTCGGGTAGGTCAAACACACAGTGGAGCTCAGCGAGAGAGACGCAGGCAGACGGCGAGGCATCCGTTTGAAAGTCAATCATTGAAGTGAAGCTAATGGTTGAGAGAAGCCAGGCTGAGCTCATAGAGATATCGAGATGAATCCGAGAGCAGCAGAGGCTCACTGAAGGGCCCATTAGAGAGCTGGAGTAGGAAATAGCTGAGCTGCAGAGGAGAAACTCTGAGCTGGAGCTGCTACACACTGAGGACCACCTCCACCTCCTACAGAGTGAGTCTCCCATCCAAGGACTGCTCTGAGATCAGTGTTCACAGTGATCGGTTTGTGGGAACTGTGAGAGGAGTTCTGTCCGGGCTGATGGAGAAAATCAGTTCATTGACTGATGTTGAGCTGAGGGGGATGCAGCTGTATGCAGTGGATGTGACTCTAGACCCGGATACTGCACATCCCTCTCTCGCCCTGTCTGAAGATAGGAAACAAGTGAGATTTGGAGACACAAGACAGAATCTCCCTGATAACTCAGTCAGGTTTGATCCTGTAGTCTGTGTACTAGGAAAGGAGGGCTTCTCCTCGGGGAGATTCTACTATGAGATGTAGGTGTTGGGAAGATCAGAGTGGGAGTGGCCAGAGAGTCAATCAACAGGAAGGGGCAGATTGACTTGGGCTTTAAGAATGGATACTGGATTATGCAGTTGAGGAATGATAATGAGTATGAAGTTTATGATGATCCCCTTTCCTCCTCTCTCTGAGTCAGAAGCCCCAGAAGGTGGGGGTGTTTGTGGATTATGAGGGGGCCAGGTCTCCTCCTATGATGTGGAGGCCACGTCTAATATCTTCTCTTTCACTGACTGCAACTTCTCTGAGAACCTCTATCCATACTTTAGTCCCTGCCTTTATGAGAATGGTAAAAAACTCAGCCCCGTTGGTTATCACTCCTGTAAATCAAACAGATTGAGTTTTCACTTTTATTGGCAAATGAAAGGGGCCATTCTACTTATATTTCCCATCCTCATACTGTAAAGCAGACAAAAAAAGCCTACTACTTATTAAAACGACATACTATGTACTAAACGTACTACTTAGAACAGGCTGTTTAGTAAAAATGTATGCCGTAAGCAACAAATATCAACATACTGTACTGACCTCATCCATACTGAGAATGCATCATCGATCGAATGCGCAAATACATTGTTTCCAGCCATTTGTTCATTTTGGTAGTGTGTCCCCTGATCTGATTATCAGCCGGCCCGGCTCTTAAAGGGGGCTTAGCCCCCTCAATTGAAGTTTGTGCCCCCTCAATTTTAGTTTTATGTCCCTATATAAAAATACCAAAAAAGTTAAAATGATTGAGTGACAGGTTGCGACAAAATCTGTATCTGCACTGCGCTGTGTCAGTACGATGGACAGAGCGTGCTGCGATGTGTTTCGGGGCGCTATGGAAAGCCACTGGGGTGGTTAGGTATGACTCCTTTGGGTTTCCATAGAATGCAGGGAAATTTTGTTTTTCTAATAACCCATTTCTGTGTTCTATGTTTGTGCTTTTCTAATAATCCATTTCTGTGTTCATGCAAGTGACTGATTGAACGAATCCTCATGATCAGTACCTGGGCACTATCCAGATTTTGCGCCAACCTGTCACTTCTTGGTCAAAAGCACTCAATGGTCTCAGCATTTTAACTTTCATGTTTATTGTGGTATAGCGGGATATAAGCAGAATTCAATATAATTCCAATGCAAGAACCCAAATGACGCCCCTGGCTGGGTATAGCTACATATCGGCATGTTTCATCACGGAAATAGATACGTTCTATTATGGTTTTCTTGGTAGCCTATTGGTTTTCGTGGTTGTAAACGGAACTGTACGTATTGGAAACGTGTTTGTGGTAGGCTGGCATTGCTTAATTGATTACGTGGGTTCGAATTCGATCCACAGGAGTGTATTGTGCCATATCACATTGTGTTGCTGTACTCATGAGAGGCATGGTTTTCCATGTTTGAAGCAGGCCTATTTGTTTGGCAAGACAGCTGTGCATGGCGGCATCTCACTATAGTAGGCTGTAGGCTATGTTTTAGTTATTTTGATCTTTTTTCGCCTTTTGTTTATGATTAATTTAATAACCAGCCAAGTACTTTCAGCATTTAGTTTGCATTATTTTGGTAAGACAACTGCATTCACATAGGCTGTTTGCAATAGGTGAATTACTCTATCTATCTTGTAGCCTATATTCCTGACAAAAATGGCCTTAACTCAGTATGGAGGGCGCTGTCCATTGTGCTAATACAGCGCGCCGCTCAATCAATGGTCTCGGAGTCTCGAAATTTGAACATGATGTTTCTTGTGGTATAGCGTGATGAAAACAGAATTCAATACAATTCCAATGCAAAGAACCCACCAAACTTGTGAATCCTCACTGATTTGAACTGCCCCCGTAGTCACTTTATCCTGGTGCCGGGTCTGTTATCAGCTGATTATCAGCAGTTACCAAACACACGTGGGTTTGAAAAGATGACGCTCTTCCTCAATAGCATGCAGCAAATTCGTAATAGAGTAAAAGCCCGAAACGAGTATGATGTCCTGGCAATTAAAGCATACTACATTTTCTAAATTGCACATACTATAAAACGTTCTATTTTTGCATACCCAAAATACCCAAAGGTAGAGGTATTCGGACACGGACTGTTGTTTTCTGAAATGAGATACATTTGTATAATGATTTACCATGAGGGTTTCATCGTTATAATGATTCATATGAGATATGTTTTTCATTGAAACTCCAATGTTATTTTTTCTTTCTTTCTTTCCTTCTTTTTATCTTTCTCTCTGGCCATGTCCGAAATCTGTCTTGCCTACTACTTACTAAAACTATATACTGTGTGCTAATCATACTACATACCATTTAGAATGTACTGTTTAGTAAAAATGTATGCAGTCAGAAACAAATATCAACATACTAGGCTCACCCATACTGAGAATGCCTCCTCTAATGCATCATTTTCTCTTCATTTTGGTATAGCCCGTCCACTTCCATTGTTCTCAATAACCTAACTGGTAAAAAAAAAAATAAAGGTTATGAAAATGAAACAAACTTTGGTTCATTCCAGATGGCACAGGTCACTTCTGAAGAGCAAGTTTGTATTTTGAATACCTTTGAGATTCGCCCCATCCCTTCCTTTTCCTCGGTGCAGAGACGACCGTTGGCCATTCGGTGTCACAATGCAAAAAGGTCCCCCAGGGCTCAGCATGGAAAAGACTGGCTGTGTGTTGCGGTGAAATGTGTCATTTACGCCTTCCTGTGCCCCCTAATGTTAATATTTGTCTTTGATCAGGAACAGCATAAGAGTGGGGGTAGAGGTGGGGAGAGAGCAGCGTGGTATAGCAAGATATTAGACGCAGAATTTGGGAGGAGATTAAATACAACATTTGGCGGGTAATTTGACACTTTATTTAGACAAGGAGGAAATCAGAGGGGATACAGACAGATGGGAGAAATAGATTGAAAGGGGGATTGAAGCCCAGTCTCTGGTGGGAAAAGGAGCATACATGTGTCTGGCAGAGTTACTGCTAGCTAAACCACAGGCTTTTGTTTTTTTACTTCTAGTTATTCAAGAGGTATTGTATTTGCTCCAAACATATGGCTTTATATTCAGGGCATAAAGTTCATTTCTTGGTCACATTTTTTGCCTTATTGCAAACAGGATACATGTTTTTGTAACGGTTTTCTTCCAGGGGTGAAGGAGAGGACCAAAGTGCAGCGCGGCTAGTGTTAAACATGTTTAATGAAGAACAAGTAAAACACTACAAACAACAATACAAAATAACAAATGTGCAAAAACCGACACAGACCTATCTGGTGCAGACAATCACAGAGACAGGAAACAAACACCCACAAAATCCCAACACAAAACAAGCCTCCTATATATGATTCTCAATCAGGGACAACGATTACCATCTGCCTCTGATTGAGAACCATATTAGGCTGGACATAGAAACAGACAAACTAGACACACAACATAGAATTCCCACCCAGCTCACGTCCTGACCAACTAAACACATACAAAACAACAGAAAACAGGTCAGGAACGTGACAGAACCCCCCCCTCAAGGTGCGAACTCCGGGCGCACCCCTAAAACTCAAGGGGAGGGTCTGGGTGGGCATCTGTCCGCGGTGGCGGCTCCGGCGGTGGACGAGGACACCACTCCACCACTGTCTTTGTCCCCCTCCTTAGCGTCCTTTGAGTGGCGACCCTCGCCCACGACCTTGGCCTAAGAATCCTCCCCAAGGCCCCCACATGATTTAGGAGGTAGCTCAGGACAGAGAGGTAGCTCAGGACAGAGAGGTAGCTCAGGACAGAGAGGTAGCTCAGGACAGAGAGGTAGCTCAGGACAGAGGGGCAACTCCGGACTAATGGCAGCTCCGGACTGAGTGGCAGCTCCGGACTGGAGGGCAGCTCATGACTGGAGGGCAGCTCATGACTGGAGGGCAGCTCATGACTGGAGGGCAGCTCATGACTGGAGGGCAGCTCATGACTGGAGGGCAGCTCATGACTGGAGGGCAGCTCATGACTGGAGGGCAGCTCATGACTGTAGGGCAGCTCATGACTGTAGGGCAGCTCTGGCAGCTCCTGACTGGCTGGCGTCTCTGGCAGCTCCTGACTGGCTGGCGTCTCTGGCAGCTCCTGACTGGCTGGCGTCTCTGGCAGCTCCTGACTGGCTGGCGTCTCTGGCAGCTCCTGACTGGCTGGCGTCTCTGGCAGCTCCTGACTGGCTGGCGTCTCTGGCAGCTCCTGACTGGCTGGCGTCTCTGGCAGCTCCTGACTGGCTGGCGTCTCTGGCGGCTCCTGACTGGCTGGCGTCTCTGGCGGCTCCTGACTGACGGACGGCTCTAGCGGCTCCTGACTGACGGACGGCTCTAATGGCTCGGGACAGACGGGCGGCTGTAATGGCTCGTGGCAGACGGATGACTCAGATGGCGCTGGGCAGACAGATGGCTCAGACGGCGCTGGGCAGACAGATGGCTCAGACGGCGCTGGGCAGACAGATGGCTCAGACGGTGCTGGGCAGACAGATGGCTCAGACGGCGCTGGGCAGACAGATGGCTCAGACGGCGCTGGGCAGACAAATGGCTCAGACGGCGCTGGGCAGACAGATGGCTCAGACGGCGCTGGGCAGACAGATGGCTCAGACGGCGCTGGGCAGACAGATGGCTCAGACGGCGCTGGGCAGACAGGCAGTGCAGGCGGCGTTGAGCAGACGGCCGACTCTGACCTGCTGAGGCGCACAGTAGGCCTGGTGCGTGGTGCCGGAACTGGAGGTACCGGGCTGAGGGGACGCACCTCAGGGCGAGTGCGGGGAGGAGGAACAGGGCTCTGGAGATGCACTGGAAGCCTGGTGCGTGGTGTAGGCACTGGTGGTACTGGTCTGGGGCGGGAAGGTGGCGCCGGATATACCGGACCGTGAAGGAGGACACGCGCTCTTGAGCACCGAGCCTCTCCAACCCTACCAGGTTGAATGGTCCCCGTAGCCCTGCCAGTGCGGCGAGGTGGAATAACCCGCACTGGGCTATGCAGGCGAACCGGGGACACCACCTGTAAGGCTGGTGCCATGTACGCCGGCCCGAGGAGACGTACTGGAGGCCAGATACGTTGGGCCGGCTTCATGACATCCGGCTCGATGCCCAACCTAGCCCTCCCAGTGCGGCAAGGTGGAATAGCCCGCACTGGGCTAAGCACGCGTACTGGGGACACCGTGCGCTTTACCGCATAACACGGTGTCTGACCAGTACGACGCCCTCTCACTCCACGGTAAGCCCGGGGAGTTGGCTCAGGTATCCAACCCGGCTTCGCCACACTCCCCTTTAGCCCCCCCCCAAGAAATTTTTGGGTGAGCCTCTCGGGTTTCCAGCCACTCTGCCTTGCAAGCACCTCATAATGCCGCCTCTCCGCTTTTGATGCCTCCAGCTCCGCTTTGGGACGGCGACACTCCTCTGGCTCTGCCCAGGGTCCTTCTCCGTCCAGAATCTCCTCCCATGTCCATTCCTCCTTGTACTGCTGCTGCTGTTGCTGCTGCCCGTTGCCACGCTGCTTGGTCCGGGTTTGGTGGGTGTTTCTGTAATGGTTTTCTTCCAGGGGTGAAGGAGAGGACCAAAGTGCAGCGCGGCTAGTGTTAAACATGTTTAATGAAGAACAAGTAAAACACTACAAACAACAATACAAAATAACAAATGTGCAAAAACCGACACAGACCTATCTGGTGCAGACAATCACAGAGACAGGAAACAAACACCCACAAAATCCCAACACAAAACAAGCCTCCTATATATGATTCTCAATCAGGGACAACGATTACCATCTGCCTCTGATTGAGAACCATATTAGGCTGGACATAGAAACAGACAAACTAGACACACAACATAGAATTCCCACCCAGCTCACGTCCTGACCAACTAAACACATACAAAACAACAGAAAACAGGTCAGGAACGTGACAGTTTTGGAATATTTGTTTTCTGTACGGCTTCCTTCTTTTCACTCTGTCATTTTGGTTAGTATTGTGGAGTAACTACAATGTTGTTGATCCATCCTCAGTTTCCTCCTATCACAGCCATTAAACTCTGCAACTGCTTTAAAGTTTCCATTGGCTTCATGGTGAATTCCCTGAGCTGTTTCTTTCCTCTACAGCAACTGAGTTAGGAAGAATGCCTGTATCTTTGTAATGGCTTGGTGTATTGATACACCATCCAAACTGGAATTAATAACTTCACCATGCTCAAAGCCAAAGGGATATTCAATGTCTGCTTCTTTTTTATATACCCATCTACCAATAGGGGCCCTTTGCGAGGCATTGGAAAACCTCCCTGGTCTTTGTGGTTGAATCTGTGTTTGAAATTCACTACTCGACTGAGGGACCTTACAGATAATTGTATGTGTGGGGTACAGAGACGAGGTAGTCATTCAAAATCATATTAAAACACATTCAACTTAATATGTGACCATTTTTTTGACTCCTGAACTTATTTAGGCTTGCATAGCAAAGGGGTTGACTACGTACTGACTCAAGACATTTCAGTTGTATTTTGAATCGCAATTGACACTTACATCCCAGTCTTGTGTGTTTGCAATATAAAGCCGCAGAGAGGTAAGTGCAGTACATCTAATAATATTGTAGCGACCCTGTAGGTCTATCGCAAGGGGGGCTCATGGGGAAAGTTTTGGGGTAAGAGTTACCTTTCAGGTAGCTCTTATAGGCCCCTAGTTTTGGGGGTTGAGGGGTAGCAGATGGAGAGCGAGTCAGACGGAGACTGAAAGGACAACGATAACCTCTCCTCTGAGTTCCAGCAAGTTATTCGAGTGAGCCAGATGCTTTTATTGTTTTGGGCAGCCCTCCTAACCCTCAGTTAGCCTGTACTTCAAGGGCAATATAAACCCAGTTCGTATGTTTAACTTGAGCTACCGTCTCCTAGTTATTTTAGGTAGCTAGCTAACTAAGAAGTGGACCCGCTAATGTCACAATATGTTAAGGCCGCAAGGTCTCTTGATTTGTTTTGTTTGACACTTCAACAACTAACTTTATCCTGACCCTGACATTTAGTGATGACACCATCCGCTGGCCCTTTCAGAAACATGCTAGGAAAGCGTGGACTTGCTCATTCAAGACGTACAGCAAAATGTATTTTTTATTTACCCCTTATTTTACCAGGTAAGTTGACTGAGAACACATTCTCATTTACAGCGACAACCTGGGGAATAGTTACAGGGGAGATGAATGAGCCAATTGGAAGCAGGGGATGATTAGGTGGCCATGATGGTATGAAGGCCAGATTGGGAATTTAGCCAGGACACCTGGGTTAACACCCCTACTCTTACAATAAGTGCCATGGGAGTTTCAGTGACCACAGAGAGTCAGGAAACCCGTTCAACGTCCCATCCGAAAGGCAGCACCCTGTACAGGGCAATGTCCCCAATCAATGCCCTGGGGCATTTGGATATTTTTTAGACCAGAGGAAGGATTGCCTCCTACTGACCCTCCAACACGACTTCCAGCGGCATCTGGTCTTCCATCCAGGACCAACCCTGCTTAGCTTCAGAGGCAAGCCAGCAGTGGGATGCAGGGTCGTATGCGGCTGGCTCGATAAAAAGCTGTATTTGTCACTCATTTCATTTTCTCTGGTGGTGTTCCAGTTTCATTGCAGGTGTGTGTGTGTGTGTGTGTGTGTGTGTGTGTGTGTGTGTGTGTGTGTGTGTGTGTGTGTGTGTGTGTGTGTGTGTGTGTGTGTGTGTGTGTGTGTGTGTGTGTGTGTGTGCGTGCGTGCAAATGTGTGTATATAATTGTCAGCAGTTCATTACATCTAAGGTTTTCTGGCTGCACATTCTCTGGGACACATCCATAGCCAGTTAGTTCAAACACGTTCATAACATCAGAGCCTCCTCCTACCTTCGCACTGCCTGTTAACAGTCAGTTTCTCCAGCACACTTTCATGTTGAGCGAATGAAAATGATCTGACACTGGAGAGTGATGCCACCTCAGAACAAAGAGACAATCTCTCGCTCATTTACACTACACTGGGAACAGAGAGAGAGAGAAATAGGAGATACTGAGAGAGAGAGAGAGAGAGAGAGAGAGAGATGAATGAAGAGTGACAGGATATTTGACATAATATGATTAGTTCTCTTTCAGTTGGTCACTCTGTATAAAATAAAGTGAATTCGGAAAGAATTCAGACCCCTTGGCTTTTTCCACAGGTCTCTCCAGAGATGTTCGATCGGGTTCAAGTCTGGGCTTTGGCTGGGCCACTCAAGAACATTAAGAGACTTGTCCCGAAGCCACTCCTGCTTGTTTTGGCTGTGTGCTTAGGGTCGTTGTCCTGTTGGAAGGTGAACCTTTGCCCCAGTCTGAGGTCCTGAGCGCTCTGGAGCAGGTTTTCATCAATGATCTCTCTGTAATTTGCTCTGTGCATCTTTCCCTCGATCCTGACTCGTCTCCCAGTCCCTGCCGCTGAAAAACATTCACACACCACCATGCTTCACCGTAGGGATGGTGCCAGGTTTCCTCCAGACGTGACGCTTGGCATTCAGGCCAAAGAGTTCAATCTTGGTTTCATCAGATCAGAGAATATTGCGGGCTGGGAGACCAGATGCGGGCTGTCATGTGCCTTTTAGTGAGGAGTGGCTTCCATCTGGCCACTCTACCAAAAAGGCCTGATTGGTGGAGTGCTGCAGAGGTCGTTGTCCTTCTGGAAGGTTTTCCCATCTCCACAGATGAACTCTGGAGCTCTGAGTGACCACCGGGTTCTTGGTCCACTCCCTGAGCAAGGCCCTTTCCCCCCGATTGCTCAGTTTGGCCGGGCGGCCAGCTTTAGGAAGAGTCTTGGTGGTTCCAAACTTCTTCCATTTATGAATGATAGAGGCCACTGTGTTCTTGGGGACCTTCAAAGCTGCAGAAATGTTTTGGTACCCTTCCCCAGATCTGTGTCTCGACACAATTCTGTCTCAGAGCTCTACAGACATTTCCTTCAACCTCATGGCTTGGTTTTTGCTCTGACATGCAATGTCAACTGTGGGACCTTATATAGACAGGTGTGTGCCTTTCCAAATCATGTCCAATCAGTTGAACTTACCACAGGTGGACTCCAATCAAGTCTTAGAAACATCTCAAGGATGATCAATGGAAACAGGATGCACCTGAGCTCAATTTTGAGTCTCATAGCAAAGGGTCTGAATTCTTATGTAAATAAGGTAATTCCATTTTTTTCTAAATGTAAGAACCTGTCATTATGGGGTATTGTGACTAAAATGTTTAATTTATTCCATTTTAGAATAAGGCTGTAACGTAACAAAATGTGGAAAAATTCAAAGGGTCTTTATACTTTCCGAATGCAATGTAGTGTAAGGAGTCAACGATCAATCGTATTCAACTGAAGAAAACTGAAATCACGGCCAACGGGTAAATGGATGCCGAGCCCTTCCCTGGGAAGCCCAGCATTCCTACCTATAATACCGGGGCTCGCATCCATTTCCTAAATTATTCGCTCTTCAGCTCGCCTGAAGGAAGAACCTGTCACTCAATTTACAAAATGTTCAAGAACACGAAGACCATGAGATTCGGCTCCGACTTACAGTGCCTTCAGAAAGTATTCACACCCTCGACTTTTTCCAGATTTTGTTGTGTTACAGCCTGATTTTAAATTAGATTATATCTAAATTGTGTGTCACTCACAATACCACATAATGTCAAAGTGGAATTATGTTTTTAGAAATTTGTACCAATACTTTTGAGTCAATAGGTATTCAACCCCTTTGTTATGGCACGCCTAAATAAGTTCAGGAGTAAAATGTTGCTTACCAAGTCACATAATAAGTTACTTGGACTCACTCTGTGTGCAATAATAGTGTTAAACATGATTTTTTTCACATTACACCACCTGAGGTTGGTGGCACCTTCATTTGGGAGTATGGGCTCGTGGTAATGGTTGGAATGAAATAAGTGGAATGATATCAAATACATCAAACACTGTCACGCCTGCTCCGCGCCAGGCTGCCCTTCATTACGCACACCTGTCACTATCATTACACGCAGCTGCGCAATATTGGACTCACCTGGACTCCATTACTTTGTTGATTTCCTCCTCTATTTCTGTCTGCTCCTCAGTTTGTTACCTGTGTCAGCATTGATGTCGTTATTTTTCCCCTGTCCAGACGCTGATCCTGTTCTGTTTCATGTCCGTGTTTCATTAAATGTTCACTCCCTGTACCTGCTTCTCGTCTCCAGCGTCGATCCTTACAGGTTTCTATGTGTTTGATGCCATTCCATTCGCTCCGTTCCAGCCATTATTATGAGTCGCCCTCCCCTCAGCAGCCTCCACTGCTGTACAAGACACATGCAATTATCTGTAAGGTCCCTCAGTTGAGCAGCAAATTGCAAACATAGATTCAACCACAAAGACCAGGGAGGTTTCCATGTTTTGCAAATTAGGGCACCTATTGGTAGATAGGTTAAAAAAAATAGAATCAGACATTGAATATCCCTTTGAGCATGGTGAAGTTATTAATTACACTTTGGATGGTGTATCAATACACCCAGTCACTACAAAGTTACAGGCGTCCTTCCTAACTCAGTTGCCAATGGCGACTTTAAAACAGTTGCAGAGTTCCATGGCTGTGATAGGAGAAAACTGAGGATGGATCAACAACATTGTAGTTACTCCACAATACTAACGTAGATGACAGAGTGATCAGAAAGAAGTCTGTACAGAATAAAATATTTCAAAACATGCATCCAGTTTGCAAAAGGCACTACAGTAAAACTGTAAGAAAATGTGGCAAAGAAATTAACTTTATGTCCTGAATGCAAAGTGTTATGTTTGGGGCAAATCCAACACAACACACCACTGATTACCATTCATATTTTCAAGCATTGTAGTGGCTGCATCATGTTATGGGTATACTTGTCATCGGCAAGGACTAGGGAGTTTTTGGGGGAGATAAAAATAAAGAATAGAGCTAAGCACAGGCAAAATTCTAGAGGAAAACCTGGTTAAGTCTGCTTTCTAACAGACACTGGGAAACAAATTCACCTTTCAGAAGGACAATAACCTAAAACACCAAGCCAAATATACACTGGAGTTGCTTACCAAGACAACATTGAATGCTCCTGAGTGGCGTAGTTAGAGTTTTGACTTAAATCGGATTGAAGATCTATGGCAAGACTTGAAAATGGCAGTCTAGCAATGATCAACAACACACTTGACAGCTCTTGAAGAATTTAAAAAATAAATAATTTGCAACTATTGTACAATCCAGATGTGCAAAGCTCTTATAGACTTACCCAGAAAGACTCTCAGCTGTAATCGCTGCCAAAGGTGATTCTTACATGTTTTTACTCAGGGGTGTGAATACTTATGTAAATGAGATATTCTGTATTTCATTTTCAATACATTTGCTAAAATTTCTAAAAACACTTTGTCATTATGGGGCAGTGTGTGTAGAAGGGTGAGAAAAATATAAATATAATCCATTTTGAATTCAGGCTGTAACACAACAAAATGTGGAATAAGTCAAGTGGCATGAATACCTTCTGAAGAAACTGTAGGTGTCTTTTAGTGGGGAGAAAGTAATCGTCCCACTAGATGCTGCAAGTTTTGGGTCTTGGTATCGTTTTTTTGTGTTTGCTAAAAGCAAACTACTTTTTTCTCTGCTTGTGTAGCTAATGCTTCCTTGCTTGGGTAGGATTTGTGTTTGCTAAAAACCCACTACTTCCTGCTTTGCTTGTGTATTCAGTGCTTCCTTGCTTGAGTAAGATGACCAGTGGTAAGAGTCAGTTCAAAAGACTAACCAGCCATGTTTGAACCTCCAACTGTGCCCTAGGGCATGTGGTTTCACAATTAAAATTAAAGATACTCACGAGTGCTGTCCTGTTTGCCTGGGGTGGAAACACGCTCAGGAGGCTTTGGCTCGCACCAGTTCATGTGACTGTTGTCTCCGGCTGGGCTCCACTTCCATTGGGCGTCGGGCTGACTTTTATAAGAAAAATTGTGTCTGCTTGCGAAGGGTCTTCAGGTGAAGTGACCCCAGGAATTGAGTTGTCTGAGGCCGGTAGAGAGCCGCAGCGGTGGTCGGAGATGATAGGGGTGTCACCCCAGCCGAGTGAGGTTCATTCCAGGTTCTCTGGCAGTGTTCAGAGTCCGGATTCCGGGGATGATATACTATCCCTGGTTGGCTTTGGAGGGTTTCATAGTTTGAATCAGATGACATCAGTCCGGAGGAGCCTAAAGCCCCGGCTTTGGATTTAACGGGGGAGAGTGAACCATTGGGGGTTAATGCGCCTTTGATGGAGCTATGTCATAGGGCAACAGGTCACTGCTACCAGGTTATGGCGAGTTCATGAATGTAGAGAGTGTGGAGGAGGTGGGGCTTGTTTGCACAACTCCGATGGATGAAAAGTTGGTGAGTTAATTAGCTCCAGAGGCTAACAAGGGGGCTAATCCTAGCACAGTGCTTCCGAATAAACACTGCTGGTTCTTATGGATCAGCTCAACAAAGTATACCAGGCTGAGGCAGATGTATTTGGATGAGCCAGTTTTGCCAACAAGGTTGTTTGGCTCGACTATGGAGTCCTTACAGACCCGTTTCGAGGAGAAACAGAACAAGACGCAGCTCTATGGGAAATCCTTTGCGGGGCTGCTTGGCAGTTCCCTGACGAGTGAAGGAAAGGGTCCAGATCAGAGGCGTTTTGCCCCGAACCAGAAGGCGGCTTCGAGGTCGGTCTTTGACTGTGTTAGAGCTTCTGGGCAGCGGCGGACGTTCTGGCACAGATGCACTGCTGGGTCGAAGGAGAGCGGGGTGAAAGCTGATTCTTCTGCGGCGTGTGGGAATGAGCAGACCTCGCGACCCTAGCTGGAGGCCGGGGGAGGGGGAGTGTACTGTACTCAGGGCCCTCCTCCCCAACCATTTACAGTTGCAACAGAGCTCCCAAGTGGCTCAGTCAATGGGGGCAAGTTACTGGTTGCCGAAGTCCCCGATCCCGGTGTGGGCAGGGTATCAGAACAGCGGTACCAGAAAAGCACATCGTTTCTATCCAAGGTTCCTTGGTCTTCAGGGGTATTGAGAGTGCGGTATCGTCCGGTGTGAGCATAATAAACACAGTTTCTTCTGCACATTCAGACACACGGTTGTCAAGAGTGGTGGAAATGCCCCCCCTATCATGAGATAATGTTTGGGAGACTGGCAGCGTGCTTTGTCCAGTGGCAGGCATGCACAGTTTTACCGTAGGTGATGAGGATGGGGATGAGGGGGTACGGTCTGCAGTTCACTGTGCATCCTCCTCCTTTTCAGGGCGTCATTATGTCAATGGTCCCCGAGGTCCTAGCGCTGTCCTGAGAGAGGAGATTTTCTCTCTCCTTCAAAAGCAGGCTATTCGGGTGGTCCCCGTATCAGAAGTACAGAGCGGTTGGTACGGCTAGTACTTCTTATTTCCCAAGAGCGATGAAACTTGCATGTTTTAAATACCATAGAGCTGAAGGATGCATATTTTCATGTGGCTATACATCCTCTCCACAGAACGTTTCTGAGGTTTCATTTTGAGGGTGCGGCCTAAGAGTTTCTGGTGCCGCCTTTTGGGCTCCCCACATCTTTTCTATAGATTGGGCACCGGTGCGGTGCCAGGGAATCAGAGTATTGGCCTATCTGGACGATTGGCTGGTCATAGCAGACACAAGGGGGAACAGCTAGTTTCCCATATTCAGTCTCTAGGGTTCATAGTGAATCATAAGAAAAGTTGTTTGACTCTGGCTCAGCGCATTCAGTTTCTGGATCTTGTTCTGGACTCGGTTCTGAATCATGCGTTTTTAACAGAGGGTCACATTCCGGCTCTGTCTGGAATGGTTCCTGTATGATAGCTCTGGCATCTCTGGGACTTATGTTAACACGTTTGTTTCAGCGCTGGGTGATTGCCACTGCCATAGGATGCTCAATGTATCAAATCAAATCAAATTGTATTAGTCACATGCGCCGAATACAACAGGAATTCACCTTACAGTGAAATGCTTACTTACAAGCCCCTAACCAACAAAGCAGTTTCAAAGAAATACGGATTAGAATAAGAAATAAAAGTAACAAGTAATTAAAAAGCAGCAGTAAAATAACAATAACGAGACTATATAAAGAGGAGTACCGGTACAGAGTCAATGTGCGGGGGCACAGGTTAGTTTAGGTGATATGTACATGTAGGTAGAGTTAGTAAAGTGACTATGCATAGATGATAACAACAGAGAGTAGCAGCGGTGTAAAAGGGGGGGGGGGAGCAATGCAAATAGTCTGGGTAGCCATTTGATTAGGTGTTCAGGAGTCTTATGGCTTGGGGGTCCTAGTGCCTTGCGGCTGGAGGCAGAGCAGTTGCCATACCAGGCAGTGATGTAACCAGTCAGGATGCTCTCGATGGTGCAGCTGTAGAACCTTTTGAGGATCTGAGGACCCATGCCAAATCTTTTCAGTCTCCTGAGGGGGAATTGGTTTTGTCGTGCCCTCTTAACGACTGCCTTGGTGTGCTTGGACCATGTCAGTTTGTTGGTGATGTGGACACCAAGGAACTTGAATCTCTCAACCTGCTCCACTGCAGCCCCGTCAATGAGAATGGGGGTATGCTCGGCCCTCCTTTTCCTGTAGTCCACAATCATCTCATCTGTCTTGATCACGTTGAGGGAGAGGTTGTTGTCCTGGCACCACACGGCTAGGTCTCTGACCTCCTCCCTATAGGCTGTCTCGTCAATGTCGGTGATTAGGCCTACCACCACTATTGTGTCATCGGCAAACTTCAATTAATTAATGATGGTGTTGGAGTCGTGCCTGGCCGTGCAGTCATGAGTGCACAAGGAGTACAGGAGGGGACTGAGCACGCACCTCTGAGGGGCCCATGTTGAGGATCAGCGTGGCGGATGTGTTGTTACCTACCCTTACCAGACACATCCTTTCTGGGATGGGGACCGCTGTGTGTGGGCTACTCGGAAAGAGGGATTTGGTCAACAGCGCAAAGGATGCTGCATATCAATTACCTAGAGCTACTGACTGTTTTGCTGGCACTGAGATGTTTTCTTCTGATGTTGGAGGGCCATTATCTGTTGGTAAGCTCCAACAACAGGATGGCGGTGATATACATCAACAGGCGGGGGAACCCGCTCTCTCTCTCTCCTAAACCTGGCCTGTTATCTGCTCGTATGGAGCAGTGCATATTTCCTGTCGCTCAGGGTGACGTATCTTTCGGATCTCTCAATGTGGGTGCATATCTACTTTCCAGGGGGGTCCTATCTCTATGGAGTGGAGACTGCACCCCTCTGTGGTTGCCCAGATATGAGACCAGTTCAGCAGGGCCGACGTAGATCTTTACGTATCGCGAGAAGACGCA
Source organism: Salvelinus namaycush (assembly GCF_016432855.1). Classification (NCBI taxonomy): domain Eukaryota; kingdom Metazoa; phylum Chordata; class Actinopteri; order Salmoniformes; family Salmonidae; genus Salvelinus; species Salvelinus namaycush. The sequence continues at coordinate 20,603,003 of NC_052310.1, forward strand.
AATTGTCATCTGTTCTTAATGAGGCATCTGGCCGCTCTGTTTGGAACGGATGCTTTGGCGTATCAGTGGACTTGGACACTGCTTTATGCATTTCGGACTTGGACACTGCTTTATGCATTTCCTCCAGTGGATCTGATTCAGGCCACCGTTGGGAGGGTCTGTTGTTGATTCTAATGGCTCCATGTCGTCGGGATCTATTGCCCCAGGGGGTACGTGACAGTTTGTTACCCATGACCGCAGAAATGGGATCTGTGGGTTTGGCCACTGAAAGGTAGAATTTTGACAATTAGGGGTTTACCCTCGAATGTGATTACGACTACACAGTTGGTGTGTGCACTCTCTACGAGAGGGTTGTATACATATAAGTGGCATGTGTTTGAGGGTTGTGTCAGATTAAAGGTGTTTTTCTATTTCAGAGCTCTTTGGTGGACATTTTGATGTCTCTGCCTTTTTTTCCACATTGAAGGTTTATGTGACAGCCATCTCGGCATGTCATGTAGGGATTGACGGCTCTACTCCGGAGTTTCATCCTCATTGTAGAATAATAGTGAAGACATCAAAACTATGAAATAACACCAAAAAAGTGTTAAACAAATCAACATAGATTTTATATTTTAGATTCTTCAAAGTAGCCACCCTTTGCCTTGATGACAGCTTTGCATTCTCTTCTTCTTATTGGTGTCCTTTAGTAGTGTTTTTTTTGCAGCAATTCGACCATGAAGGCCTGATTCACGCAGTCTCCTCTGAACAGTTGATGGATGTTGAGATGTGTCTGTGACTTGAACTCTGTGAAGCATTTGTTTGGGCTGCAATCTGAGGTGCAGTTAACTCTGAACTTATCCTCTGCAGCAGAGTTAACTCTGGGTCTTCCTTTCCTGTGGCGGTCCTCATGAGAGCCAGTTGCATCATATCGCTTGGTGGTTTTTGCGACTGCACTTGAAGAAACGTTCAAAGTTGTTGAAATTTTCCGCATTGACTGACCTTCATGTCTTAAAGTAATGATGGACTGTCATTTCCCTTTGCTTATTATAATATAGAGCTATCTTCTGTATATCAGCCCTACCTTGTCACGACACAACTGATTGTCTCAAATGCATTAAGAAGGAAAGATTAACACAAATTAACTTTTAAGAAGGCACACCTGTTAATTGAAATGCATTCCAGGTGACTACATCAGGAAGCTGGTTGAGAGAATGCCAAGAGTTTGCAAAGCTGTCATCAAGGCAAAGGGTGGCTACTTTGAAGAATCTCAAATATAAAATATATTTTGAAATGTTTATTACTTTTTTGGTTACTACATAATTCCATGTGTGTTATTTCATGGTTTTGATGTCTTCACTATTACTCTACAATGTAGAAAATATTGAAAATAAAGAAAAACCCTGGAATAGGTGTGTCCAAACTTTTGACTGGTATTGGACATGTAGGTAGCGGTAAAGTGACAATGCATAGATAATAAACAGCGAGTAGGAGCAGCGTAAAAAATGGGGGGGGGGGGGGGGGGGGGGGTCAATGCAAATAGTCCGGGTAGCCATTTGATTAGCTGTTCAGCAGTCTTATTGTTTGGGAGTAGAAGCTGTTAAGAAGCATTTTGGACCTAGAAGAAGAAGAAGCCTCTTCGGGTAAGTTTTGGGGGAAAATATGGCTTCTGTAACCCCTTTTTGGAGCTGGTGGAACCTGTGTGTTTGGGCTGCTGTGTACCTCCTAGTTTGTTACTCTCTGAGCCGGCTTGGTACGTGGCTGTATGTCCCCATAGTATGCTATACCGAGTGACTGACTGAAAGGGAACGTACAGTTATGAATATAAATACTGTTCCCTGAAAGAGGGAGCAAGGTATAACATATTTTGGCACCGCGCCATCAGGGGATTTGAGCTCGCTGAAGAGCCATACTGAATTGAGGTAATGGATGCGAGGCCGGTATTATAGCCAGGGAGGCGGGGCTTCCGAGAGCGGGCTTGGCATCCATTGGCCCGTTGGGCATGATTTCAGTTTTCTTCGGGTGAGTATGATTGGTAGTTGACTAACCATAGTATGTTATACCTCGTTCCCTCCTTCAGGGAACAGTAGTTATAGTCAGAATTGTACATTTATGAGTGTCCGTCAAAATGTAATTTTAATACAGCAGTTCTAAATAACTGCGTTATTTAGAATGGTTGCTATTCTAGTCTACAACAACAATTTTGTCGAATGACACTTACACGAAACAATGTTTATTTATTAAATAAAAATTCTAAGAAGAGTAACCTGTTCATAATTATATATTATACAGTACTATGATCTCCCCTGGGTCACATGCTCCCTGTGACAGTAATGAAGTGTCTGTCTAATGTATTAACCAACAAAACATTCTCAAAAGACCTGACATTCACTCACACACACACACACACACACACACACACACACACACACACACACACACACACACACACACACACACACACACACACACACACACACACACACACACTGATCACTCCACTCTGCCAGCTCACTGTCTCGCCTGCCAGCAGCTCCCCTTCAATGCCAATTAGTTTAATTAGAACTAATTGTGTTATTTGCGCTCATTAAGGCGGAACAAACTTCCTGAGCTCTGCCATGTCACCGTAGCCCTTTCCTGACCAAATTGTCCTCTACTGGCCTCATGGGCGGAATATTATTCATATTTATTCATCATTTCATAATTAATAAACATTATATAATTTTTTACGCTGAAAATCCGGTGTTTCTGTGTCAAACTGTTTTGGTATATTGGGATGTAAACTCAAAATGGAATACATTTCAACTGCTTTATATACATTATCTGACATAGCACAGGTGCCTTCTTTTTTTAAAGCCCATAACTGTGTGTGAGGTACAGTATATACTTCTGTTTCGAGTTAGATTTCACACTCTGTGTGACCCTGATTTGGCCCACTACAGTAAAAGGTTAATCCTCTTAAATGTAACTAAATGTAATCGAAAATGTAATCTATGTAATCAGCAAAAGTAATTATTTATCATGAGATAAAACATGAACTAGTAATGCTGCATGCTCCAAGAATGGTTAATATCTCACCTTTCTGGTAAAACAAAGTTATAAATTCCTGAAATGTTGTCACTTTCGAGGACACAAGCTCAAGTACAAGCTCAAGGACACAGTACAAATACAATGAAAATATGAAATATTTTATATTATGTATTTCCTATTCAACAAAACTATGAATAAGGCTTGAAATTACATATTTTCTTCTAAATTTAAAAATAATCAAGTTCTGAAAGGACTACCTATAAGATTTCACCTTATAACTGTAACTGCTCTTTCCATGACATAGACTGACCAAGTGAATCCAGGTTTGAGTTTGAGTTTGAGTTTATTTTATTTTTACAGGGACAGTGCACATTAATCAACGTTTCAGTAAAAGTGCCGGTTTTAGCCAGCCGGCTAATTTTCAACCGCAGTCCCTGGGCAGGTTATTAAAAACAATTACAATATAGACAATAGCAGCATGGAACAAGACGTAGCATACAGACAGAGCAACATAGAACAAAAAGCAGCAAGACAAAATTCATAAAAGCAACAAAGTGTTTCCACACCTCACAAGTTACAGACAACAGACATGGAAAGCGGCAACACACAGCTAGGGACCATGTTCACAAATCTGATTGACCTTTAGCCATGTCTTCAAGCATTTTGTGAAAGTGTGATATGTGGTGCAGTTATGTGTGTCTGATGGCAGTGTATTCCAGACATGGGAAGCTCTCACAGAGAAAGCGGATTTACTAAAGGTGCTTTTCCTTAGGGGAACTATACAGTCACCTCTCATGGCAGACCTTGTAGATCTGCTGCCATATGTTTGGGTTTTCTGTTTAACAAAAATACTGAGTGGAGGTGAAAGCTATGATCCTTTATTGATGTCACTTGATAAATCCACTTCAATCAGTGTAGATGAACGGGAGGAGACAGATTAAAGAAGGATTTTTAAGCCTTGACACAATTGACACATGGATTATGTACTGTATGTGTGCCATTCAGAGGGTGAATAGGCAAGACAAAACATTTAAGTGCCTTTGAATAGGGTGTGGTAGTAGGTGCCAGGCGCACCGGTTTGTTTCAAGAACTGCAACGCTGCTGGGTTTTTCATGCTCAAGAGATTTCCGTGTGTATCAAGAATGGTCCACCACCCGAAGGACATCCAGCCAACTTGACGTGACTGTGGGAAGCATTGGAGTCAACATGGGCCAGCATCCCTGTGGAACTCTTTCGACACCTTGTAGAGTCAATGTCCCGACAAATTGAGGCTGTTCTGAGGGCAAAAGGGGCAGTGCAACTCAATATTAGGAATTTGTTCCTAACGTTTGGTATACTCAGTGTACATATGTGTATATTCAGTGTGCATATTTTCTGAAGGCCTCTCTTGACCATCGCTGTGAATGTCTCATAAAGCTCTAGCTTGGCTTCCTGAACTAGTTCGGAACTCGCCTTTCATCTCATTAATCTCGTCCGTCTTTTAGATTACTGGCTATAAATTGATCTCTGAATGTGCTACAGCCACGAAACCACTTTCTCCTGCTGCGTTACAATGTAAGGGTTCCCAGGCACAAAATTATGTTAGTGGCTATGACGTAGGGTTCTGCCAGGAGTTGATGGACAGTCAGAAGAGCGAATAAAATGGTAGGAGGGACATCCCAGCTTCAAATGGTGTCAGATTTCACATCCTGCTTCACACAGGAAAAATAGACATATTAGAATCAGGGCTATCGCTCGATGCAAGCCACTTCAATCTACGGTGTCCCCACAGATCGATTTATAAGCTAAAATGTTGGTCGGAACCGGTACCAGAACCACGCAGGTCCCCTAAACAGGGGGCTTTACACCGAAGTGGTTTTAATCTAAGGAGTCCCAGAGGAGTGTCACCGTCACCACGGCATTCTGTGGCCAATGACTTACACAGCCAGCCATAGGGTTGTCATACAACTACACAGCTCCAAGACCAAATCTAAAATGACAAGTGATTGAAGTGAGCCAGTGCTGACCTGTATGGAGAACCGGCACCATCATTTTCTTCTTTGCGTGCATCTCTTATCGAATACTGGCTCGAATACAAACCTTTGTACAGAAATATTAGTAACAGACCTTTTTTCATTCCATTTCAAGCACTGCAATATGACCAGTGTTGTGTACTGTATAAAAACATCCAGCTCTCGCCATAAGGAGTGCACTATAGTACAGTGTGTACAGTATGTCATTTGAGATGCAGCCTAAGTGAGCCTCTGTAAACCAGAGGCCTTCATCATCACAAGGTCATCATTTCCCGTGGTCCCGTGTGGCTCAGTTGGTAGAGCATGGCGCTTGCAACGCCAGGGTTGTGGGTTCAATTCCCACGGGGGGACCAGGGTTCAATTCCCACGGGGGGACCAGGATGAATATGTATGAACTTTCCAATTTGTAAGTCGCTCTGGATAAGAGTGTCTGCTAAATGACTTAAATGTAAATTTCAGTTTATCTAATCCAATATTACTGTACTTCCTGACTGCCAACCAATTGGGTCTAAGCTGCAGCTAGAGCCAATAAAGGCAGCTGGGCAGGAGAGTGCGATGGTTTTCTATCTATAGGAGTAAAAATACAAAATAAAACAGCTGTTGATTGATTTGATGGAACTTTATTGACATGTGTACAGGTCACAGTCCAGGTGGCCATGCAGGAAGGGAGACTGTGTGTGCCAATGCCAGGTGGATGGGGAGGGAAATGACCTTGGAGTACTGGTCCAGAGCCAGGCTTGGTTAGTCAGTCTCAAATAAACTGATCCAAGACCAGCCCTTAAAGGCTACTATACCCGTTATGCCTCTAAAACCTTTATTACACAGCTATTCTTTAAAGCTACATGCTGTAAGATTTCAAGTCACTCCAGTGGTAATTTTGACTAATAAAATACACCCCTTGATGAGGAGAATATATATACCATACATATTACTCCATTGTCTTTGCTTTTGTAGTTATATAGGAATTTGTAAACAAATTACTGTATGTATAGCTTTAAATCATGTATGAAAAAGTACTGTTTCTCTCGTGAAATGTCGTCCCTTGATCACTATAGAAATATAATATAATTCAAGTGCTATATGCGTGTGCAACTGTACTGGAATGCATCGTAATGATCTAATGCTTGGTGGACCCACTCCTTGATGGCCAAGAAATCCAAGAGTGTGGCTTAATTGCAATATACACCTTATAACAGTTAGTAAAGATTGAGACTGTACTGAGGGGTAATCAGATGTACAGAGTGACTAGAATGGGTAGAGTGCAAAGTCTTGTGGTTGTGTTGTGCTTTTAAGTCTTGATGCTGATATATTAGGTAGGGAATGAATGCCATTACTGAAAACAGTGAACTCTTTGATAGCCGTATACCACATGGTTAAGGCCATGATAACTGAATACATACAACAGTTTCCCCATAGTTCTATTTAAATGCAGTACCAGTCAAAAGTTTGGACACACCTACTGATTCAAGGGGTTTTCTTTATTTTTACTATTTTCTACATTGTAGAATAATAATGAAGACATCAAAACTATGATATAACACATATGGAATCATGTAGTAACCAAACAAAGTGTTAAACAAATCAAAATATATTTTAGATTATTCAAAGTAGGCACCCTTTGCCTCGATGACAGCTTTACACACTATTGGCAATCTCTCAACCAGCTTCATGAGGTAGTCACCTGGAATGCATTTCAATTAACAGGTCTGAATTTCTTTCCTTCTTACTACATTTTAGCCAATCAGTTATGTTGTGATAAGTTAGGGGTGGTATACAGAAGATAGCCCTATTTGGTAAAATACCAAGTCCATATTATGGCAAGAACAGCTCAAATAAGCCAAGAGAAATGACAGTCCATCATTACTTTAAGACATGAAAGTCAGTCAATCTGGAAAATTTGAACAACTTTGAAAGTTTCTTCAAGTGCAGTGGGAACTCCTTCAAGAATGTTGGAAAAGCATACCTCATGAAGCTGGTTGAGAGAATGCCAAGAGTGTGCAAAGCTGTCGTCAAGGCAAAGGGTGGCTACTTTGAAGAATCAAAAACCTAAAATATATTTTGATTTGTTTAACACTTTTTTGGTTACTACATGATTCCATATGTGTTATTTCATAGTTTTGATGTTTTCACTGTTATTCTACAATGTAGAAAATAGTAAAAATAAAGAAAAACCCTTGAATGAGTAGGTGTGGCCAAACTTTTGACTGGTACTAAGTGGTTATTGCCAAGAAAGCTTCTGACTGCTACAGAGTGAATCCTAGAGTGAATAAATCAGCAAATGAAGTAATGACATCCACAGGACGTTGTATCCAGTGTTTCATACACATTTCACTCTCAATTCAGCGGGATACACAAAAACATCCTTTGTCTGGCCTAGGAATTTGAGAGTGTTAGAATGGTATGTTTCAACACAAGATGCAGACTATTTCTCTGGAGAAGAAAAAAAAAACACAACATGGAAACAAGCATTACCAAAAGGGCTGAGGACATCGCGCATGTGAAAATAATTCAGTCGGGTGGTTGCATCCCAACACATTCCGTGAGAATAATGTATTACTAACTTACTATAAAATGCTATGAAAATGGCGGACATCCAGAGGCCAACGGAGGAGCCCATATAGAGGGAGGAATCTGACGTTTAGGTTAAGCTTTGTGTCTGAGTGTCTTATCATGCTACACTGTCTCAGTGCTGTGACCGCTGTGACCTCTGCTGCAGTCACAGAGCTCTAAGCCTTCAGTGATCACAGAGAGGGAGAGAGTGCTAGACAGAGAGCATGTGTGACAGACAGAGAGGTGGGGAAAATAAATAGGGGGAGAGGGACAGAGGTCCCAAATAATCACGCATTGTTGGGAAGGACATCACAGCAGGATTAACATGTGTGTCTGTCTCCCCTCGCTCTCCTGGCTAAACCCTTCTTAATAGTAAAGATAACTAATGATAATGGATTGGATTTATATAGCGCTTTTCCAGATGCTCGGAGCACTTTAAACCTCATCCAACACCTATAGGTATGTGTAACACCCACCTGGATGATGCCACGGAAGCCATTTTGCACCAAAAAACCTGTTAGCCATTTAGCTAAACAAATTGTCAAATGGGATTGACCAATGTAAAGCAAAGAAGGGGGTTAGCAAAGATGAAATGCTAGGACCTGAACCTCCCAATGGTCAGGGAGTGAGTGAAGCATGCATCAATACGTTTGACTCAACAGTACACTTTCAATTACATTGTCCAAGCTACAATCCTCAAATCAAGCATAAGGCCCTTGAGGCTCCCTTCTACCCCCACCACCTACCCACTTTGGTTTGCCCCAATGTGCTAAACAATCTGTGCCACAGGGAATGCGGCTATACCATATCTGGCTGGGAGGACAACCTCAAAGGAAAAGAGCTTTGTCGCAACAAGCTGCTACAATAAAATGCTACAGAACTTGGACTCACAAAAACGTCCAAATTTCACTTTCACATGAAATCCAAAAGGTCACACGACCACACGGCGAATAACTGCCAGTCTTCTCCACCTTGGCTCAAGCGGAAGCTGTGCTTGTGTCGATTGTGAGGTATCCATACATCTTTCAGACAACCACTGCCTGTTACAGTCACGCCGCCCAAGCTCCAGGGCCATTGTTAGCATCAGTGTCTTTGTGCAGTGTGTGTGTGTGTGTGTGTGTGTCTGTGTGCGTGAACAGGTGAAAGAGTGTGAGGGTACACCACAGGTAAAGCAGCTAGCTCAACAGAAGCCCTCCGCCCTCCTTTCTCTCAAAACGATTCCATCACTCCAAGCAAAGCAGTGAAACCAATTCGATCCTGGCCAGTGTCCACCATATTCTCACTCCCTCTCTATGTTTTCTGGTGTTGGTGGGAGGGTCCATTTCCACATCCAGGGAGTTGGCAGTCAGTGAGGTGTTAGGGAAGCGCTCCTGATAGAGGGTGGTCTTCAGGGCAGAACGAGGGTTCGGGACACAGAGAATTCCCTTCTTTGACGGAAGTCATATCTCTAGAAGGTACTTGGAAGGGACTAGACCTCTCTTCTTCCCACTGCTCAGCTTTAGGAAACCGTCCAGCTCTTCGTTCTTCCCCACACAGATCTAGTTTGAGAAAAGAAAGGTGTGTGTTTAGTACAGGTGTGTGTGTGTGTGTGTGTGTGTGTGTGTGTGTGTGTGTGTGTGTGTGTGTGTGTGTGTGTGTGTGTGTGTGTGTGTGCGTGCGCACGTGTTGTGTGCGTCAGCGTACCTGAGATTCTTTCACAGTCATCTGCCCTCTGTCACGGTCACCATGGAAACCACCCGTGACCTTCCACACACGCTCACCTGGGCGCACTCTCTGTACAAAGTTGGCGGGGAAGAAACCCAGCTTGTCTTTGCTTTTCCCCTGTGAACACACACGGCAGAACGTAGTTAAGATCATTAATTATACTATGCTAGTATATTCTCATGGATGTAGTGATAAAAAGGTGTGTAAACGCCGAATGCCAATAGACAAATGGCAAATGGCGCATCCATGTAGATACAGCACTTTTTTATTCTTTGAACAAATGGTGTGTCTGCATGCACGCTTGTGTCCCAACGTGTTTGCATGTAACTGTGTGAGCTGACGATTGCCTTTCCATCTGGGCTCACCTTACCTCCATTAGGCCAAACCAAAAGGCAAAGCACATAAAACTTTCATTACATCCTGCTCCACTTACAGCCTACTAGCTCTGCTAAACCGAAGTTGCCCAAAGACACTGATTTAAGGTCAGTTTTGCTTTCCCAACCTAATGGTTACAGGTAGAATTGGGGGAAGTTAAGATGATCCTAGATCTGTGCATATGGGTAACTTGTACCTAGATAAATGCACTACTCTCTCCATTGTCTAAGAACACTTCATGGAGATGTACTGTATATTAGTGATGCACCGGTTGACCTCGCATGTTTAGGGTCAGGAAATATTGTGTGGATGAAGGGCATGTGGGTGGCGGGCGGTTTGAATATATATAAAACAATGCATTCATAATCCATAAATGTATAATTCTCATGCAATTCATATCTATGGGCTATATTGAGGTTTTTCTTACATTCTTTTTTATCTGCCGTTAGTGCGTAGCCTAAGCTTTAGGGCCTAACTGTACAACCTGGACTCAGGGGTACGTTTTGCATGTATTAATTTGTGGATGTCTATCATTCATTTCGTATGATATGTTACGAATTACAATTTGTATGATATGTTACGAATTGCAATTCGTACAATAAGTTACGAATTCCAATTTGTTGTGGCTAATGTTAGCTAGGTGGCTAACACTAATGTTAGCTAGGTGGCTTAGAAGTTAGGTTAAAGGGTTAAGGTTAGGTTTAGGGTAAGGGTAAGGGTTAGCTAATATGCTAAGTAGTTGCAAAGTAGCTAAAAAGTAGTATGTATTTGCTAATTAGCTATCATGCTAAAGTTGTCCAAGATAGACGTTTGTGTTATGTAACCGACCAACCGCCCTACTTTCATTTTAGCCTTAAGTAACTTTCTGTCTTACCAAATGTAACATATCCTACAAATTTGAGTGTCCCGGATATACATCTACTATGTTACGTCTAGTCTATGAGACCAGGCTGAACTGTAGCACACCAAATACACGCCAATTGCAAAACGCTTTTGGGAACTTGAGCAGAAAAAGTTCATGACGATCCACAGAGGCAAAAAGGACAATGCCGGAGTTTAATTCAATAAGAGAAAAGCTGCAAAATGAGAAGTTACAAATAAATAGAAGGGAGGGCCAGAACAGTAGTCTAATGTTTGGTAAAGATTTTGTGAAGTGGTAAAAGAGGATGGTAGCAGTGTCGGCTGTGTTATGTGTGATGATTGTGAGGCGCTATACAAATTCGACAGTCACAAGACGGGGACTTCAAAATGGCACGTCAAGGGAACTGTACAGTTAGATGGGTTAAATGGAATAGTAGCCTAACTGAAATCTGGACACTGACTGTTGGTCTAAAACCTCTCACATAGTCTAATATAATATGAACTCCTGCAGAATAAATCATTTCCTGCAGTAAAGTTATACACCAAATGTGCATTTTTACACAGGAACAGGAGTGGAGAAATATGGATTTATTTCTTTCAGCATCTTGAGAGAATGAATGCATGGTTAAGGACTGTCTGTAAAGGTGGAGGTGCTATCTTTATCACCATCATAAAAAATGATCGTATTCCAACCACATAGGATATATGCATCCAAGCCGAACTGAAATCTTATGAAAAACATGTTGGGTTATTTTTTTTCAAACATTTAATTTTCTTACAACCGGTTAAACTGATGTCATTTGAAAATGTTGCACGAAAAATCTTCCCTGTTTTTTGTTGTTATTGTTTTCTTCCCGGTACCTAAATGTCTTTGCTGCGCGAGCGAAGCAGAGATGAAAGAGGAAAATGATTTTTTTTTTTTACCGATGTCAACTAAACATTCATTCTATCGATTTATGAACAAGCGTTTATTTAGTCTTGTACAAAAGGTGCTATCTAGAACCAGCTCATTTTCTATATTTGTGGGTTAGGGTTGGGTGCAAGCCTCAGATTGTCACGTTATTACGTACTGTATAATCAGGCGGTTGCAGATAGATTATTAGCAAGTGCGGGCAGGTGCAGGTGAAGAAATAACTGACCCGTGCATCACTACTGTATACAGTATAGTAGATCCTGTTTGAATACTTGAATGCTTTCATGTCTTTTCTGATATTGACATGACTGGAAGGGTGAAAGCTATGTAATAGAGCCCTTAGATATACAGTTGAAGTCAGAAGTTTACATACACTTAGGTTGGAGTCATTAAAACTCGTTTTTCAACAACTCCACAAATTTCTTGTTAACAAACTATAGTTTTTGCAAGTCGGTTAGGACATCTACTTTGTGCATGACACAAGTAATTTTTCCAACAATTGTTTAGACAGATTATTTCACTTATAATTCACTGTATCACAATTCCAGTGGGTCAGAAGTTGACTGTGCCTTTAAACAGCTTGGAAAATTCCAGAAAATGATGTCATGGCTTTAAAAGCTTCTGATAGGCTAATTGACATAATTTGAGTCAATTGGAGGTGTACCTGTGGATGTAGTTCAAGGCCTACCTTCAAACTCAGTGTCTCTTTGCTTGACATCATGGGAAAATCAAAAGAAATCAGCCAATACCTCAGAAAATAATTGTAGACCTCCACAAGTCTGGTTCATCCTTGGGAGCAATTTCAAAACGCCTAAAGATACCACGCTCATCTGTACAAACAATAGTACGGAAATATAAACACCATGGGACCACGCAGCCGTCATACCGCTCAGGAAGGAGACTCGGTCTGTCTCCTAGAGATGAACCTACTTTGGTGCGAAAAGTGCAAATCAATCCCAGAACAACAGCAAAGGACCTTGTGAAGATGCTGGAGGAAACAGGTACAAAAGTATCTATATCCACAGTAAAACGAGTCCTATATCGATATAACCTGCCAAGCCGCTCAGCAAGGAAGAAGCCACTGCTCCAAAACCGCCATAAAAAAGCCCGACTATGGTTTGCAACTGCACATGGGGACAAAGATCGTACTTTTTGGAGAATTGTCCTCTGGTCTGATGAAACAAAAATAGAACTGTTTGACCATAATGACCATCTTTATGTTTGGAGGATAAAGGGGGGGGCTTGCAAGCCGAAGAACACCATCAACCGTGAAGCACGGGGGTGGCAGCATCATGTTGTGGGGGTGCTTTGCTGCAGGAGGGACTGGTGCACTCCACTAAATAGATGGCATCATGAGGGGAAAAAAATATGTGGATATATAGAAGCAACATCTCAAGACATCAGTCGGGAAGTGAAAGCTTGGTTGCAAATGGGTCTTCCAAATGGACAATGACCCCAAGCATACTTCCAAAGTTGGGGAAAAATGGCTTAAGGACAACAAAGTCAAGATATTGGAGTGGCCATCACAAAGCCCTGACCTCAATCCTATAGAAAATGTGTGGGCAGAACTGAAAAAGCGTGTGCGAGCAAGGAGGCCTACAAACCTGACTCAGTTACACCAGCTCTGTCAGGAGGAATGGGCCTCACCCAACTTAATGTGGGAAGCTTGTGGAAGGCTACCCGAAACGTTTGACCCAAGTTAAACAATTTAAAGGCAATGCTACCAAATACTAATTGAGTGTATGTTAACTTCTGACCCACTGGGAATGTGACGAAAGAAATAAAAGCTGAAATAAATCATTCTCTCTACTATTATCATCTCTACTATACATTTCACATTCTTAAAATAAAGTGTGGATCCTAACTGACCTAAGACAGGGAATTTTTTACTAGGATTAAATGTCAGGAATTGTGAAAAACTGAGTTTAAATGTATTTGGCTGAGGTGTATGTAAACTTCCGACTTCAACTGTACCTATCCAAATGTGTTGCATTTTTCTAAAGGAAGGAAGGAAGAATGGAAGGAAGAACGGCAGGAAGGAAAAACAGAAGGAAGGAAGGAAGGAAGGATAGCAAAAGTATTCTAACAAAACAAAAAACTTATTTTTCACCCACCTTCCACCAGTCCTCATTGGAGTCATCAGTTACTTGCACTCGATCGCCAGGCCTGAGAGGGAAACAACAGGTACTGATTAAACACACAAACGCACACACACACACATTCCCGGCTGCCTGTCCTTCTCAGTCTGTGGCTCCAACAGCGTTGCCAGTTACGTCTCAGACCCCCAGTGAGAAGGCAGATGGTCTGAGAGATGTGTTGGCACTGCACACCTGTCCTTCCTCTTTCTCTCACCTGCCCACTGCGACAATACCCCCTCCCCATACACACATACATTTCTCCCTTCATCCATTCTTCGTCACTGCCTATTTCTTTACCTCTAACTTTTAACCTTTCATGTGGTAATGCGAAGTCTGACTTTCTATCTGAATATGACTGAACACGTGTGCAGGCACACACACACACACACACACAAAATCACATGCGTGCACACACACACCCACACAAACAAAGGTACTATGTATTTAACTCACTGTAACTCCAGATCATTCTTCTCCTGAGGGATGAACTTGTACAGAGCCACGTAGGTGTGTACAGAGTGGACATCGATGCGCTTTGGAGTCTGGACACACGCACACACCAAATTAGTCTAATACACACAGTTTGTATTTCATTTGATTACTTTGGTACTATTTTCACAAGTATGTGTGTGGTGAATTTTCAAAACTCCTATTACAAATTTCCAAACTGGTAACACTTGTAATGCAGCTGGTCTTGCATTCAAAACCTTTCATTGTGCATTCATTTTGCTTGTGGACATCTTTCTCCGTTGATCCAATATATAAGTTTACTGTGAAATATAATGAGTACATTGGTTCACCAAAACACAAAATAATGATATCTTCTCAATTTAGTTATTTTAACAACCAGTTAATCCAATAGCAAAAAAATGTAATATGCATGTTTAAAAATTGCCCATTGAATGTAGTATGCTTCAGTAGTGTAAATTACAGGACATTACAATGTTTTCACATTAGGCAATACACTTGTACTACACATTCAAATTTACTGAACATAATATTTCCGTCATTTCTATCCCATGTGTGACCAAAGGTGTGATCATTGAAGACATCTTTCACAATGTAATCAAATGAAAGAAATGAAAGAGACATCATGTTTAGCAGGCACTAGTTTGCGTCCAGCCTGTCTTGAGCATTTGGCCATAGGTTCTCATCGAAATCGCAGTAAATATCCTCATTGTTCATGCGCCTGGGGGGAAAACGTTTTGGCATGGCGAATCCAAGCCTGACATACTGTAGGTCTGGTTTGATGTCATTGCATGCCTCATCCATGGCCTGAAGGAGGGTGGTGCACTCATGGGGATGGCAATCGATCGTAAATAGCATATATTACGCTATTACGGTACTGTATTGGCCTATGCAATTTTAGTAAAACAGGGGTGAACAAAAAGTCATATGGAGGTTGATAGCAGAGTTTGAAAGAAGGATAGATAAAGAGAGGGAGGGTTTAGAGTTAGAGGTGAAGGAAAGAGGAAGGAAAGAGGGAACACTTGAGAAAGAGATATGCTGACTACGCACCTTCAGACTGACCCTGTCCTCTGAATCAGCCTTCTCACTTTCAGGAGGATTGAGAGCTAGAGGGAGAGAGAGGAAGAGAGAGAGAGGGGGGAGGGGGGATATATATATATATATATGAGAGAGAGAGGGGGGAGAGATAGAGAGAGAACGAGAGAGAGAGAGAAAGAGAGAGAGAAGATAGATCGAGAGCAGGGAAAAGAGAGAGAGGGAGCATACAGATTGAAAGAGAGTAGAGATACAGAAAGAGAGAAAGAGATAGAAAGAGGGAGGGGGTCTTGTCACTTTGCAGTATAGCACAAAGACAAGGTCAGTTAGTTAAAGCATACACAGTACTTTATATCATCAGATTTATTGAAGATGGAAAAACACTGGTGAATTCACTACACACACGCAGGTATACACAAACACACACACACACACACACACACACACACACACACACACACACACACACACACACACACACACACACACACACACACACACACACACACACACACACACACACACACACACACACACACACACACACAGGCATACTCTCACACACACATGCATGCACGCATGAACACACACACACACACACACACACACACACACACACACACACACACACACACACACACACACACACACACACACACACACACACACACACACACACACACACACACACACACACACAGGCATACTCTCACACACACATGCATGCACGCATGAACACACACACACACACACACACACACACACACACACACACACACACACACACACACACACACACACACACACACACACACACACACACACACACACACACACACACACACATACACACACATCACCTAGTTTTGTCAATGGAAGGTCTTCTCAGTGTAATGGATGGGTATAATGATAGTCTATAATGAAAGAGATTATTTCAGGAGAGAGGACAATGCTTGACAGTCCAGGCTTGGCTTTTTGCAAGTTGCAAGACTTTTTGCAAGTTCAACCAACTAGTCATGTTGATGCAACATTACATATATAACATTACACTGATTACATTTAAATGACATGACATTGATAAAGGAGCTTGACATAATGAGGAAATAGGTTGACTCAACCATTTAAAGCCCAGAGTGTTGGGGGTTTGGAGTGAGTGTGCTTTAGAGTGAAAGGATAGGGAGGGACCATGTTTCCTCTAAGCCACGCGAGTGCACAGGAGCTGCTTCCCAGGGACTGCCGCGCACAGAAGAAATATCAAGTCGCGCAGAGAAGCACGAAGCTCTAGAGTTTCCCCCGTTAGTTAACATTAGCAATGTTTGCCTTTACTATGGGAATTGTAATAGAATCAACGCAATATCAGCCACTTTCAATGCAACATACCAAAACAAAACAAATGATGCATGCCTTAGAATGCAAAACTAACCACAAAATATTTTGTTGTAGGCAGAACGCATCGGAATAGGATTATATTGCCCGTACTCTAAACAGACTGGTGCGCCATAACCAATAAGAGCTGCAGTAGGCCTATATGCAAATTGATCCTTGCCATATATGGATTTGTGCCATTCACTCTGACCTGGACTGTTTTACACCATGGGCGGTTGTGAAAATTATACACTTCTTTAGAGATGAATGCGAGAGCAGCATTTAGCCACGTGTGCACATTTGTTCATATTCTTTGCTAGTTCGTGAGTTATTAGCCCAGTTATAGCTAACTTGTAGTCAGCAATATGGGAGTGATTGCTTCCTACAAGAGTACAAAACGTGTATTTCTAGCCATCTTTGAAAAGCGAGTCAGGTAAAGAGCTTTTTTTTTATGCCTTAAAGGGGCAATGTTGTATTTTGAGACAGGCTTGAATAAACTAAGTAACCAATAGGCAGAGGGTAGCATAATTTGTCTGATTCTCTGTAATAATGGTATGGGAATAATAATACATTTTATTTTGTAAAGTGGTTTCTTGCATCAAACAACAAAACAAGTGTTCAGTCACCTCCTTGTCTGAATGACAAGTGGATAAACAGGTTAATGTCAAGCCCTGAGAAGTTTAGAGGTGAGAGGTTGGGTTGAGATGTCAGGTAATAGGTTAGGGGTGAGTAAATTGTGGGGAATTTGATCCAACTCACTCTCAGTCTCTGGGACAAACTCCTCCTCAGCGATTGGTTGTGTTTCCAGTCCCTCCCCTACTCTCTCCACCTATCGAAGACAAGAACAAGGTGCCAAGTCAGAGAGGGAAGAAGACAGCGTGCAAAAAGGAAAGAAGCGGGGAAAATACTGATCACATTGCTTTATAACGTATAGTGAGAAAACATTTCAAATGGACTATTTGTATCTATGAACTCAAGTGCGTGTAAGCAGTGTACCTTATGAATGGGGGACTCAGTGATGCTTCCGAAGCTAGAGCGACTCATCTGTGCCAGCGACGTCCCATAACGCAGAGCCTCATACACAGGGTCAATTCCCCCTTTATCAGACTCTAGAAACACACACACACACACACACACACACACACACACACACACACACACACACACACACACACACACACACACACACACACACACACACACACACACACACACACACACACACACACAGAGAGAACAAAACAATTTGTCAGACTAAAGACCAGATCTTGGAATGAACTAAAAGGTCTATATATCTGTAGCAACAACACTGATCACTCAAGCAACATGCACGCGCACACACACATACACACTCACTCACCTTGCGATGGTAGAGCTTCCTTGACCACCCCTAACATATCGTTAGTCAAGAGAGGGGAGCTGAAGTTTCGTTTAAAGGCCCCCGTCTAGCAGGCGAGAAAGAGAGAAGGAGAGTGGGATGAATAACTGTCCCTATATTTATTCCTTTTATTTAACCTTTATTTAACTAGGCAATTCAGTTAAGAACAAATGATTTCCCTATCAGCTGAATGTTATTTTAGCAGCGAAAAGCGGACAAACACAAATGTCAGAAACTTTCCCACCATAAACGGATAGTCTTGTGGTTTACAAAGGAAGCTGAAAATGTATGTGTGCATGTGTGCGTGTGTGTGTGTGTGTGAATCTTTGTGCGTGCGTGCGTACGTGTGTGCAGAGCGGATGCTGACTGTATGATATTCCCTCTGCAGTCTGTGGCCCGGGGGTCACTGTAAATTGAACAAGGAGACAGGTGCAACTCGATTCTTAGCCTTCTGCATTTGCAATGAACTGTACCTGCACTCTCTTACAGCATCGTTCACATCTCACACCCAATGTCAGCTAGACAAGCACAACAAAGCCTCGGCATTGTCGTTTGACAGAAAACCAACATTCGCCACAGTAATTACCAAGCTGTTGGGATTAAAATAGTCCACGGACGTGTGAGGCAATGAATCACGGATTCTGATTTAGAAATAGGAACAGAATAGAACTCAAAGGTCGATCTGAGTCATTGAACGCTTTGTGTTTGACAGAGGGAGCAGTGTTGTGTCGTTGTTTTTTCCTGTACGATCCCGTCCTAGCTGCAGCATAGCTCAACTTTCCTCTTTGCGTCATCATGGCGTAAAATATATCCATATATCAACAGCTGTTATCAGTGGCTGGATGAGAGCTTATACAGAAAGGAGAAGATAAGGTGTCAGGACCACGCTAATGTGATAAGTCACTTTACCCAAGACCTGAAGACTTCTGTTAGCTTCCGAGGTAATGCCTTGGCTCCAGTTCAGTGGGCTAACACAGTCTTGTGATGAGAACCGATAACCGAAAGCATAACATAGGACTGGGCAGTGTCATCGACAAAATATTGTCAACCATGCTCATAAAAGGTGAACCATGAACTGTGACGAGTAACCTCACCCAAGGCGGGAAGTCTTGCGTTGGCTCCAAGAGCTAATGCCTTGGTTTAGTTTGGCGCGACGACGCGGTCTTGTGGCGATAACTGGTCGATCATTCTCGCTTCTTCCGAATATAATAACCTTTTGGAAACATAAATCATAAGTCATTATGTGAGCAGAGTATCCTCTCTGCATTTGATTAGATTAGTCTGATTATAACGGATGTGTTATAACGGATGCGCCACCGTGAGATTTTGATAAATGAGACGAGAGGTTCCTATTGGCTGTCAAGATGGCCCAAGGTGCTCAGCGGGGCATGTGGGGAATTGGAGGGGTGACTTTCTACTTTCTCCGGAGTGATCTAAAGTCAATTTAACGCTTATTGCTTCTCTTATTGCTTATCTTGGGGCCCTCCTCGTCCCTGTCCAAATTACAGCTTCACCTCTGATAGGGTAAAACGATGATGAGAACGAGAGGGAGAGAGAGAAAGAAAGAGAGAGAGAAAACAAGTGAATGAGCGAAAGAGAGAATGAGAAAGAACTAGAGAGAATAGATAACTAAACTAGTTGTGTTTACAAAACTCTTGCTCGTTAATCTTGGCCGACGACCTTTATTTTGTATTATTTGGGGGTGAAGCTAAGAGGGGTGGAATTACGAACCAAACTTAACTAATCATCCCTTCTCCCCACCCCAATCGTGCCTTTATTATAATTATTGGTCTGGGCTGGGGATTGGGCTAGATTACTAATGCACCTTTGAAGATATGGCTGGATTCATTGTGGCTCCCAGATGTCCAACTGATTAAGATTTTTGGACACTTTTGGACAAACACACAATTGCCCCTCTTTTGACCTCAAACGAGACTGGTATCCAATTCTGTATTGACACCATCACTCCTAACTCCTAGCCCCCACCTCCTATCTCCTAGGCATTGTGTAGATCAGAGAGGATTGGATAGGTGTAAGCAATATTGTGGACATTTTCAACTAGCCTATCTGAAGGCAAGGTGAATTACCAGTATAACCATATTTTCCAAACCCTCACTTTGCTTTTCATAATGTTTGGTCCTTGTTTTAAAATAAATAAATTGTAATTTACTCTACAAAAGAAAAACGCTGACAAAGTCACTAAATTAAATGAATTAAAAGTTTTAAAATGAATTCAAATTCATATCCCACTCCACAGGGGCCATATTTAATTTGCATACAAAGTGACACCAAAATTCATTACATACTAATCAGGGAGGGGGGTTGGGGGGCAACACGAGTCTAAACTTATGTACGAGCTACTGTAGCATGTTGCTGCCGTCTCTCCTCCATTATGACTATGCAGCAGACACAAGTTTTGCTGCTGCCGGCCATGTTGCGTCCCGCGGGAACTGCGAGCACCTCAAACACACCGCATTTCACACTGAATTAATCACAGCGCCTGGTGTAGGGAGATGTTGATTTCTCCGACTGACTTGAGAAAATCGGATCCGTGCAAGAAGAGGGTGAGTAGGGGGGGGGGGGGGGGGTGACAGGGGGATGGATGGGGGGGGGAACAGGACAGCGCTATCTGCCTCAGCCCTCGCCTCGGCTTTTGTTCCACATATAGAAATTCAGAGTCATTGTCGGATCATTTTATTATGGCTCTCACTCATCCTCTTCTTCTCTCTTTTCTTCAGCTGTTTCTCTTTGTCAGGTTGTCAATTATCTTTCTATTTCTATCCCCTCTTTTCTTTTTTTAGCTCCTCGAGTGGAAAAACGTTCATTGTCTTCTCGAACGATTGGGACTTTGAGACTACATTCAGCCCCCCGCCAAATAATATTTAGACCGTAATTGTTGAGGATCGGAAAGCAGTAGATATCCAACTCTAGAACAGTCCACTACTTAGGTTGTAATGGTTGAGTACAAGACAGCTGTGGGGAAATCTGAATCTAGGGCAGTTGACTCACCTTTCCTGTGCAGGGCTGTTGGGACAGCTCAGAGGAGCACCAGAGGTGGGCGCCCAGCTTACAGGCTTTACAGCGCAGACCCTGCTTGGAGTTCCCTGCACAGATGGAAAGCCAGGTTACTACAGTACTGTACTTTCCTTTACTATACTATACTGTACATACCACACACAACAGTAGCCTCAGCTCACACACTACAATCTATTCAATCAATCAATCAACTAGAACTAGGTTATAAAATGTCAAAGTGAGACCCTTTTGATGAGAGATGTTATAGGCAACGTGTGTATGGACAGTGTGATCATTAGCCACATCTACTTCGAACTCATCCTCAATCAAAATCCTAACTTGCCATTTGGCCACAAGAGCTCAAGTGTTCATGGAAACATTGCACTGATCACATGGGATTGCTAGATTGTGTTGGATGTGTATACTGTCTCTCAGTAGTCAGTAGTCTGCCCAAAGAGAATAGCTTTTATGTGACATGATTGACCAGAAGATGATTTGCATTCCATGTCACTGTATTAAAGGGAATACTGGACCTGAATCGACCTACCCTGTATCACGTGTTTGCATTGCTGGCAGCAGGTGGGCCGACGGAAGACGTGCTCCTGGAAACAGTGGGTCTTCACTAGCCGGGCCTGGAGCTGGCCATGGAGCTGGCCATGGAGCTGGGCTTTGGAGGTCAGGGAGAGGGAGGGACTGAGGGAGGGCGAGCGGGACGAAAGCGAGGGGTTGGGGCTGAGCGAAGGGGAGAGGGAGGGTGAGCGCTCGCAGGTCAGGGGCGTCTCCCCGAAGGGTGGTGGCGAGGAGGTCAGCGGAGGCTCGCGGATGATCCCAGAGGGCAGGCGGACTTCCCCGTTGCTGGGGCGCTGGAAGAAGTTGTCCACGCTCTTGCTGCGCATCACTGACTTGAAGGACAAGGAGCGCTTTAGTCGCTGCAGCTGTGGAAAGAGAGGAGTGGAGACATTAGGTTAGCATGGATAGACAAGGGCTGGGGAATGACAAAATCCCTGACACTGGCCGTTCAGAATAGCAGGGTGCACTCATTAAGGGCTGAATCGTAACTTGAGATCCATGTACGCACCTAGCAACTCAATTTGACAAAGCACTATAAGTTCGCTGTCTCCATGTAATGATAACGAAGGTGGTTCGGCGAACCACTCTCGAGTAATGAGTAACCTTGCCAGAGACCTGAAGAATTGTGTTAACTTCCCAAGCTAATGCGTATGAGTTTATAGCGCAGCAGGCTAACGTAGTCTTGTGGCACGAGACCTGCGTTTGACCGCAGCCACTCACATCTACACAAGATCCCTGGTCATGATCTGTGTTCAACCCACTGGATCAAAGACATTCATTCCATCCATCCATCCATTCATTCATTTATTTATTCATTCATTCAGTGACGATGAAAACAAAACGACCACAGAATTTGCTAACGGACTCTTAAAAAAAGAAATTCTAAACGTTATCATTTTAGCAGCAGCTAGCAACAGCTCTTCTGACTTGAATAAGGCGACAGGAGTGAGACAGAGGGAAGCGAGACAGAGACCCTGCAGTACCCTCTGACTGCCCTTGTCCTACAGCACCACACTTGGCTTGTTTGGATCAGAATTATAGCAGATCCAGGGAACTCAAGTCAATACCCCTTAAAATTCAGATTTGATTAGATTATTGACCGGTCTGCTCCTCCGTACTGTGATGTATTGATGCAGAACAAGGAACAAACACACGGTTGATATTTCACTCCTCCGGCCGCCTCACTTTCAGTGGACTTGCCCAGGCATCTTGGCCGCAATATTATGATTCTGCTAATGACATAAGATTATGGGGAGTGGAAGGCAATGAGGTCCTATGGTATAATAATAAGCCACAGATTCCTACATCAATAGAATGGCCTACGGAATGAGAGAGCACACACACACACACACACACACACACACACACACACACACACACACACACACACACACACACACACACACACACACACACACACACACACACACACACACACACACACACGTTTGTTTTACTACCATTGTGGGGACCAAACTATTGACTCCCATTCAAACTCCTATATTCCCTAACCCCTAATCCTAAATTTAACCCTGACCCCTTCATTTAACCCTAACCTTAATCCTAACTTTAACCACAAACCCCTAACCCTAACTTCTAACCCATGGTACTCCAACCCTGTTCCTGGAGAGCTACCCTCCTGTAGGTTTTCCCTCCAAACTCAATTGTAACTAGCCTGATTCAGTTTATCAACCAGCTAATTATTAGAATCAGGTGTGCTCGATTAGAGTTGGAGGGAAAACCTACAGGACGGTAGAGCTCCAGGAGCAGGGTTGGAGAACCCTGTCCTAACCATAACCCTAACCTTAAACCTAACCCCTAACTCTAACCTTAATTCTAACCATAAACCTAATTGTAACCCTAACCCTAAACCTAACCCCTAAGCCTAAAATAACCTTTTCCTTGTGGGTACCGACGAAATGTCTCCAATATTCCTTTTTTTAAATATTTTTTTATACATAGTAAAACCAAAAACACACTCACACGCAGCGATAGTCACAAAGATTGAGGTGAAACCGTTGGGCATACCGCTATTCGCTGCCTATCTGACTGGTATGGCTGTTTTTTATGATTTTTTTCCTGTAGCGCAGCATAGTTGTGTGTTATGTCTACGCCTTACAGCTTGTGTCTGTGGTGTATAGCTGTTCGTTATATGCTTTTCGGTTTCTTTTGTCTGCAGGTTACAGCTTGTTTTGTTTCTGTTTCCACCTGCACTGCAGTAGCCTAAAGATTTTAAAAAGTATGACACAACTGTGTGTGTGTATATATCATTATCAAGGCCTTGTATAAGTTGGTGTGTGTGTGTGCGCATGCGTGCGTGCATGTATTCGTGTCACAAGATGTGTGTGTCACTGAGTGTTTGTAGCCTTCACATCGTTTCCCTCTGCACCTGCGGAAGCCTGCGCTCTCTCGGAGAAACGGTCATCAATAACGTTGAGTGGGTCCCTCTTTTCCTCCCTTAAGCCATGGCTCCACTGACGCCAATTATCTTGAGTGATGAAAAGAGCGCTCTCTCTGTTGACCCATTAGCGAGCACCTCTTTGCAAGTGTTTTTCATACCCCGAGCTGCATCCAGGCTCATTTTTAATGGGCTTTTATAGGGTTGACTGGTGGTTCATTCAAAATAGTCTATTTGATTTTTTTCTCTTTCCACCACATTGTTTACACATTTGACCTCGTTTTTGTATTTAATAATAGAAACACTTGAGTTAATGTGGGATAAAAAAGTACATTGAAAGCAGGTGCTTCCACACAGGTGTGGTTCCTGAGTTAATTAAGCAATTATTTAAGGTCATTATTTTGGCTACGATGGCTATGTCCACATAGGATGACAATGCCCGCATCCACAGGGCACGATTGATGAGCTTGAAAACGATGTAAACCATATGCCATGGCCGTCTCAGTCCCCAGTCTCGGATCTCGACCTCGGGTTAGGTATTGAAACACTTAAAAGCCTTCTTAATAAAGACAACTTCTTCTGTGAAATCTGGAAAATATATTCTAATTATATAATTGTATAAAAAAAATATTCATTATTATATCATTAACAAATATATTTTGCTATACCTATTTCAAAGCTGGAGAGTAAACCCTGTAAGTTTCATCAAACTCTGTAGCGCATCAAATTAATTTCCTGACTTGCGTCATAGAATTCTGTTCTGTCATCTACTTTACACAAAGAACCAGCAATTTCAGCCTATGTACAGAGCATTCGGAAAGTATTCAGACCCCTTGACCTTTTCCACATTTTGTTGTGTTACAGCCTTATTCTAAAATGTATTAAATAAAAAATGTCCTCAATCTACACACAACACCCCATAATGACAATGCAAAAACAGGTTTTTAGATTTTTTTGCAAATCTATAAAAAATTTAAAAAATCCCTTATTTACATAAGTATACCTACCCTTTGCTATGAGACTCAAAATGGAGATCAGGTGCATCCTGTTTCCATCGATCATCTGGAGATGTTTCTAAGACTTGATTGGAGTCCACATGTGGTAAATTCAATTGATTGGACATGATTTGGAAAGGCACATACCTGTCTATATAAGGTCCCACAGTTGACAGTGCATGTCAGAGCAAAAACCAAGCCATGAGGTCGAAAGGAATTGTTCTTGCAGCTCCGAGACAGGATTGTGTCAAGGCACAGATCTGGGGAAGGGTACCAAAAACATTTCTGCAGCATTGAAAGTCCCCAAGAACACAGTGGCCTCTATCATTGTAAAATGTAAGAAGTTTGGAACCACCAAGACTCTTCCTAGAGCTAGCCGCCCGGCCAAACTGAGCAATCGGGGGAGAATGAGCTCCAGAGTTCCTCTGTGGAGATTGGAGAACCTTCTAGTAGGACAACCATCTCTTCAGCACTCCACCAATCCGGCCTTTTGGTAGAGTGGCCAGACGGAAGCCATTCCTCAGTCAAAGGTACATGACAGCCCGCTTGTGGAGTGCTCTGAGACCATGAGAAACAAGATTCTCTAGACTGATGAAACCAAGATTGAACTCTGGTCTGAATGTCAAGCGTCACGTCTGGAAACCCGGCACCGTCCCTATGGTGAAGCATGGTGGTGGCAGCATCATGCTGTGGGGATGTTTTTCAGCAGCAGGGACCGGGAGACTAGTCAGGATCGAGGGAAAGATGAATGGAGTAAAGTACAGAAAGATCCTTGATGAAAACCTGCTCCAGAGCACTCAGGACCTCAGACTGGGTTGAAGGTTCACCTTCCAACAGGACAACGAGCCTAAGCACACAGCCAAGACAAAACAGGAGTGGCTTCGGGACAAGTCTCTGAATGTCCTGGAGTAGCCGAGCCAGAGCCCGGACTTGAACCAGATCTCTGGAGAGACCTGAAAATAGCTGTGCAGCAACGCTCCCCACCTGACAGAGCTTGAGAGGATCTGCAGAGAAGGGAGAAACTCCCCAAATACAGGTGTGCCAAGCTTGTAGCGTCATACCCAAGAAGACTCGAGGCTGTAATCGCTGCCAAAGGTGCTTTATCAAAGTACTGAGTAAAGGGTCTGAATACTTATGTAAATGTTATATTTCAGTTCCAATTTTATTTTCCTTCTAAAAACCTGTTTTTGCTTTGTCATTATGGGGTAATGTGTGTAGATTGATTAGGGGGAAAAAATGATTTAATCCATTTGAGAATAAGGCTGTAACGTAACAAAATGTGGAAAATGTGAAGGGGTCTGAATACTTTCCGAATGCACTGTATATCGCAGGTTGACGTTTAATGGCATGAGTCTTGTCCTGGAGGGAGAACTGAGCAGTTTCCCCTTAGGCCAGCTGCAAAGTCAAAATTGTCTATTATGTAAAAATGTATGGAAACAAAGATTGTGTCACGTTCCTGACCTGTTTTCCTTTGTCTTGTATTTATTTTAGTTGGTCAGGGCGTGAGTTGGGTGGGTTTGTCTATGGTTGATTTTCTATGTTGGGATTTTTGTGTTCGGCCTGGTATGATTCTCAATCAGAGGCAGCTGTCAATCGTTGTCCCTGATTGAGAATCATACTTAGGCAGACTGGGTTTCACGTGTGTTTTGTGGGTGTTTGTTTCTGTGTTTGTGTTTTTCACCACACGGTACTGTATCTGTTTTCTGCACTTCGTTTATTTGTTTTGTATTTTCAGTGTTCAGTTTTTTCCGTTATAATAAATCATTCATCATGAACACTAACCACTCCGCGTATTGGTCCGATCCTTCTCGCCTCTCCTCGTCCGAGGAGGAGGAATATGACGAACGTTACAGATTGATTTAAGGTTAGAGTTAGGCATTAGGGTTATCAGTGTCGTTAAGGTTAGGGTTAAGGTTAGGGTTAGGTTTAAAATCCGGTTTTTATTACTTTGTGGCTGTGCCAGCTAGTGACCACTCTGCAGAGCTGCCTCCAGAACAAGATTTGTGCTCTAATGTGACTAGAACGATGTTAACAGTAGCTATTACAGTGAAAAAGTGAAAAAATACCATGATATTGTTTGAGGAGAGTGCACAACAACAAACCACTTTTATCATGCCAACTGTTTGGATACATTCACATCGGAAGGTAAATAATGTACTTACATTCAGTAATCTTGCTCTGATTCGTCACATCTTCTCCTGCTCCTCCCCTCCGGCGTACGACGTCGCCAGAATACTAACCACCGGTCCTGATTCACACCTGGACTTCATTACCTTCATCACTTTCTCCCATTTATATGTCACTCTCTTATGTTTTCTCACCAGTTGGTATTATTCTTGTGTACCGGCGAATAGCCACATGGAATTGTCTTTTTGTTGTTTTATTAAAACGTTGAACCTGCACCTGCTTCCCGACTCACAGCTCTGTTATTACAGAATACCAACTCAAACTATGGAAGCAGCAGGAAAGTCGGAAATCTCAGATGGTCGATGAACAAGGGTATCTTCTACGTCAACACCATGACCAGCTGGCTCAACTGGTGACTTCCATGGAAGAGGTTCTCCGCAGTCTGCAGCGTCTCAAACACCCCCGAGAGACGTTGCAGCCCAGCATCGGAGGATACTCTAGAGCCAGTCTACCCAGCGAGCCAGCGCAACGACCCATTCAGCAACCCGCTCAGGTCAGCTATGTCCGTCTACCCCTCCCTGAGAAATACGACAGTACACGATCCAAATGCCTTGGCTTCCTCCTTCAATTTTCTCTATTTTTCACACCAGTTGGGACCCCCACTACCGAGAGGTCTAAGGTTGCCACGGTTATTTCTCTGCTGACCGGGCGGGCATTGGAATGGGCTTTGGCCGTCTTGGAGATAGGAGAGGAGGAGCTAGATTTAATGAGGGGTTCATGGCTCTGTTTAAATGCATTTTCGATCATCCCGCGGAGGGCAGAGAGGAAGGTGAGCGTCTGCTTCAGCTACAGCAGGGGAATCAGACGGCTTCTGAGTATGCGATCACCTTCCGGACAATAGCAGCTTCCAGTGGATGAAATGAGCCGGCGCTTCGCACACTATTTAGAAGAAGTCTGCGCGAGAAGGTCCAGACGGAACTGGCCAGTCGGGGCGATAACCTCACCCTGGACGCACTCATTGCGATGGCCATCTGCCTGGATAACCTTCTCCCGGAGCGTAGGCATTCTCATCGCTTCTCTCCCTCTTTCGGCGAACACTCAGGATCAGAGACTGAACCCATGGAGGTAGGGGTCACACGCAATTCCGTGGCAGAGCGACGGATACAGCTGGGGCTATGTCTGTACTGTAGGCAAGGAGGACACACACTCCAGCGGTGTCCGGTATTTCAGAATCCGGGATCCACTAGAGCAGAGGGATAGTCACGTGATGTTCCATCCCCTGGACCAGGAGTGAGTATCCCAGATTCAGCTCTTCCTGCTAGACTCTTTTTAGTGTCCATCACTCTGGCTGACTGTCCCTCGTGTACTGTGTCTACAGATTTAGGGGATTCCGGCACCGCAGGAAACTTTATGGATCAGACCCTTGCCTCCTCCCTCAACATTACTATCTATCCGCTCTCTTCTCCTTTTCCGGATCAAGGTCTCGGCGGTCGGCAATTAGGATATGGAACCATCACACACATCACTCAACCACTCACACTCACCATGGAGTCCAATCACCAGGAGAGCATCTCCTTCTTCATCGCAAGTGTACCAGTTCACAAAATCATCCACGGCATCCCTTGGCTCCAACGCCATAACCCTACCATCTCATGGTCGAGGATGAAAATCACAGACTGGTCACCTGAATGCCGGAAGACCTGCTTCCCTGTCTCCCGTGGTTCCACGTCGGTTGAGAGTCGTATGGTTTCCTGCCTAACATCCCGGAGGAGTACCAGGACCTAAAGGACATATTCTCCAAGACCCGTGCTACTTGTCTCCCTCATCGCCCCTGGGACTGTGCCATTGACCTGTTTCCAGTGCTACACCTCCACGCAGACGCATCTACCCTCTGTCTGTGGCTGAGACCCAGGCCATGGAGGATTACATTCAAAAGAGGCGCTCCAACAGGGTTTCATCCACACATCCACGTCCCCTGAATCAGCTGGTTTCTTCTTCGTGGCCAAGAAGGAGGGAGGATTACGCCCATGTATTGATTACCGAGGACTCAATGACATTACCAAGAAGTATCGGTACCCTCTCCCGTTGGTGCCGTCAGCCATCGAGCAGTTCCGCTGGGCCCAGTTCTTCACCAAAGTGGACCTGCGGAGTGCCTACAATCTCATCCGCATACGGGAGGGGGATGCGTGGAAGACGGCGTTCAGCACGATGTCTGGTCACTACGAGTATTTGGTTATGCCCTTTGGCTTAGCCAATGCTCCGTCAGTGTTCCAGGCATTCGTCAACGAGGTGTTCAGGAACATGCTCGGACGGCAGGTGATTGTATACATCGATGACATCCTGATCTTCTCGACCAACCTGAAGGATCACGTCACCCACGTTCGAGTAGTCCTGGAACGCCTCTTGGTCAACCACCTGTTCATCAAGGCGGAGAAGTGCCAATTCCACCAGAGGGCTATATTCTTCTTGGGTTACCAAATCAGCCCGCAGGGAGTGAGGATGGAGGACAAGAAGGTAGATGCAGTAAGGTCTTGGCCAGTCCCAACCACCATCAAGGGGTTACAACGGTTTTTGGGGTTTGCCCATTTCTACCGCCGCTTCATCAGGAACTTCTGCGCCGTCGCCACCCCTCTTACCTCCCTCCTCAAGGGTGGGCCTCATAGGCTGGTGTGGTCTCCAGCAGCCGACGAGGCCTTTCGTCTCCTCAAGGGGCGTTTCACCTCCGCCTCCTTGCTAAAACACCCAGATCCCACGCTACCTTTTGTGGTTGAGGTAGACACATCTGAGGTGGGCGTGGGGGCAGTTTTGTCACAAAGACAGGGTAACCCATTGAAATTGTATCCTTGTGCTTTTTTCTCCAAGAAACTGTCCTCCGCAAAGAAGAATTACAACGTCGGCGATCGGGAGCGCCTGGCGTTGAAGTTGGCATTAGAGGAGTGGAGACACTGACTTGAGTGGAGACACTGACGCCAAGGAACCATTCGTCATCCTCACCGACCATCGGCACCTAGAATACATACGGACAGTGAGGAGACTGAATCCGCGCCAAGCCAGGTGGGCCCTTTTCTTCACCAGGTTCGACTTCACGCTGACCTATCGCCCAGGTTCTAAGAACATCAAGGCAGATGCTCTGTCCCGTATCTACGATTCGGGAGAGGTTCCTGTCCAGAGGATACCCATAATCTCATCCTCCCGAGTCATGGGTCCAGTGGTTTGGGAAATAGATGTGGACATCCGCCAGGCTCTAGAGAGGGAGTCCGCATCCTGGAATTGTCCTCCCGAGCGCATCTATATTCCCACAGGGATAAGGGATCGGCTGCTGACCTGGGCGCACACAGCTGTCGTCGCTGGAAGTCCAGGTATTACTCGCACCATCCACTCCATCGTGGAGAAGTACTGGTGGCCCACCTTGGTGCAGGATGTCACTCGGTATGTCAACTCAGGGTTCCGTATGTGCTCAAACCAAGTCCCCCCGGAATGCTCCAGCAGGGAAGCTCCTGATGCTTCCTGTGCCTCAGCAACCTTGGTCACATCTATCCATTGACTTTGTAATTGATCTTCCCTCCTCTGATGGTTTCACCACCATTCTGGTGGTAGTGGATAGATTTTCCAAGTCATGTCAATTAATCCCTCTTCTGAGGTACTCTTCCAGCAGGTCTTCCGGCATTATGGCCTTCCGGAGGACATCGTCTCCGACCGTGGCCCCTCAATTTACATCACGAGTTTGGAGGGCCTTCTTGGAGAAGCTCAGGGTCACGGTCAGCCTCACTTCCGGGTATCGGCCTCAGTCCAATGGGCAGGTGAAGAGGATGAACCAGGAGCTGGGGAGGTTCCTGAGGAGTCACTGTCAGGACCAGCAGCGTGAGTGGGCACGATTCCTTCCCTGGGCAGAGTATGCTCAGAACTCCCCACGTCACTCCTCCACTGGGTTGACCCCGTTCCAGTGTGTTTCGGGTTTCCAGCTGGCCCTGGCCCTGGCCCTGTGGACCCCGGTCCAGACCACGGCTCCTGCGGTAGATGAGTGGTTCCGGCACGTGAAGGAGGTGTGGAGTGACGCGCATGTGAGACTCCAGCGCACTGTTCATCGTCAGAAGGAACAGGCAGGCCGCCACCACAGTGAGACCCCTGTGTTCCATCCTGGGAACCGCGACTGGCTCTCTACCGGGAAACTCCCACTCCGCCTGCCCTGCAACAAACTGAGCCCCCGGTTTGTGGGGCCGTTCAAGGTTCTCCGGAGGGTCAACTAGGTGACGTACAGGTTACAACTACCCAGTCACTATCGCATATCACCCTCTTTTCATGTCTCCCTTCTCAGGCCGGTGGTTCCTGGTCCTCTACCTGATACTGTCCACCACGACACACATCTCCACGCCCTGGACATTGAGGGGGGTCCGGCGTACGCTGTCAGATCTCTACTGGACTCCCGACGTCGTGGGGGTCGGCTTCAGTATCTGGTGGACTTGGAGGGATATGTTCCGGTGGACATTCTGGACCCCAACATCATCTGTGACTTCCACCTTTGCCGCCCGGGCCGACCCGCTCCTCGTCCTCGGGGTCGTCCCTCTGGTCGGCATCGTCCTGCGGCTGGAGCAGCGCGTCAGAGAGGGGGTACTGTCACATCTTCTCCTGCTCCTCCCCTCCGGCGTACAACGTCGCCAGAATACTAACCACCGGTCCTGGGATTCATCATGACGCACACCTGGCACTCGTCATTACGTGCAACTGTTAATCATTATGATTCACACCTGGACTTCATTACCTTTATTTCCTCCGCTTTATATGTCACTATCCTATGTTTTCTCACCAATTGGTATTATTCTTGTGTACCGGCATATAGCCACATGGAATTGTCTCGTTTCTGGTTGTTGTTGTTTTATTAAACGTTGAACCTGCTACCTGACTCACAGCTCCAATATTACACTGAGGGTCCCAGACATAAAATGTTGCATAGTTTTGTTCGGTAAAATACATTTATGTTCAAATGTAGGAACTGGGGTCTACAGTTTGACCCCACTACTGTCTCTGACTCCACACCCACCCCGCCCAGACCATCTAGATGTGAGAAAGTTAGTGTATTAGCTAATGATCCATCGTGTATGACATTCCTGGGAGTGTGTAAACTTAAATGTTGTATTACCATAGCATTTTGTATGTTCTCTATAGTTATGGACTTGCAAATGTGTCAATTGACCAAGTCGGCAAACTCCTGGCAGATTTCATACAAAATATTGTGCAGTAAGGTAATTCTTCACTGGATCAGTCTGAAACTTTCACACACAGCTGCCATCTGGTGGCCAAAATCTAAATGACACAGACTACTACCTGAAAGTATGGCCTCTTGCATTTCAAAGATGAGAAAAAAATACCCATGTTTTTTGGTTTGTATTATCTTTTACCAGATCTAATGTGTTATTCTCCTACATTAATTTCACATTTCCACAAACGTCAAAGGGTTTCCTTTCAAATGGTATCAAGAATATGCATATCCTTGCTTCAGGTCCTGAGCTACAGGCAGTTAGATTTGGGTATGTCATTTTAGGCAAACGTTTTTAAAAAAGGGTACGATCTTTAAGAGTGTAGCAAGATCAAGGGTGCGGGGTTTCCACATCACCAATTTCTTTTTTTTTACCCCCCTTTTTCTCCCCAATTCCGTGGTATCCAATTGTTAGTAGTTACTATCTTGTCTCATCGCTACAACTCCCGTACGGGCTCGGGAGAGACGAAGGTCGAAAGCCATGTGTCCTCCGAAACACAACCCAACCAAGCCGCACTGCTTCTTAACACAGCACGCATCCAACCCGGAAGCCAGCCGCACCAATGTGTCGGAGGAAACACCGTGCACCTGGCGACCTTGGTTAGCGTGCACTGCGCCCGGCCCGCCACAGGAGTCACCGGTGCGCGATGAAACAAGGATATCCCTACCGGCCAAACCCTTCCTAACCCGGACGACGCTAGGCCAATTGTGCGTCGCCCCACGGACATCCCGGTCGCGGCCGGCTGCGACAGAGCCTGGGCGCGAACCCAGAGTCTCTGGTGGCACAGCTAGCACTGCAATGCAGTGCCCTAGACCACTGCGCCACCCGAGAGGCCCCCACGTCACCAATTTCAATAACAAACCAGGCACCAGTAGCACAAATGGAATGCAAAGGGGAAGTTTTAGGGATTTTCGTACAGGGGGAAAGAAGGGGGAATTCACCAATCACCTCACAGTCCACAAGCCTCTCTCTCTTTGTACGTTCCATTTTCCAGGGGTAATCCACACTCGGGTCCTCAGCCAATCCGGTCCGGTACACAAGGGGGGTAATCCAACAATCCAAGTCACAACGGGCAATCACACAGATTTTGCTCTCGTTCCTCTCACTCTTCATACCTTTCTTGTCTCTCACCTCCTCTGCCCCTTTGTGCAGGCTGCTTCCTCCTTTATCCCCAAGCACGCCCTGGCTTAACGACCCATAGCCTTTACTCGTTGGGGCAGGAAGTCCATATAAGGCTTGGGGGTGGAGCCAGCTACCTGCAAGATCTCTCTCATCAATTACCACTCCCCTCACCTCTCGCTGCCGGCTGCCACAAGAGGCTATGTAAAAATTAATGGAAACAAAGATTAATTTAAGGTTAGGGTTAGGCATTAGGGTTATCAGTGTTGTTAGGGTTAGGTTTAAAATCTGTTTTTATTCCTTTGTGGCTGTGCCAGCTAGTGACCACTCTGCAGAGCTGCCTCCACAACAAGATTCATGACAAAAAAAATGCAACCAGCATTTATATATTTGTACCTGTTTTTTTAAGTATTGTATGACATCACATGTTTTATGTATGTGTTTGCATATGTACAATCATGTTAATTAAACCTTCCCTTCATCCTCTCGTTATAGTAGCACATCTGCATATTTCTGCAGGCCTATGTGAATAACTACCATTATGCACCACTGACAGCACACCTACAGTAAGTACCTCAGTAGACACACTTGTGAGTGCATCCCACTGGGCTAATCACTATACAGTAGGTTTGCATTATTCAGCAATCTCAATTTAATTCCACGCCTCTTAGGTTCGGGCTACATGGATCTCATATCAATATGCAAAGGCCAGGTTAAGTGCCTTGGCTTCTCCCATTGTCCCAAACTGCCGCAGTGGGTGCCAGCTGTGAACAGAAGGGCCCTGTGACAGGTTTGGGTCTCATGGGTGTTTTTCACACCTTACACCATTAGTCCTACCAAAATGACTGCATGAAGCATCTGACTCATAACTGTTGTATTCGACACTCACACATCAGGGGCTGAAAGGTGTGTGTGTGTGTGTGTGTAGGTAGGGGTGTGTATGTGTGTGTGTGTGTGTGTGTGTGTGTGTGTGTGTGTGTGTGTGTGTGTGTGTGTGTGTGTGTGTGTGTGTGTGTGTGTGTGTGTGTGTGTGTGTGTGTGTGTGTGTGTGTGTACGCGGGGGAGTGACTGTGTGTGTATAGTGTGAGACTGTGCGTGTATATGTGTGAACTTTTTTGTGTGTGATTAGGCCTGTGTAAGTGTGAGACTGTTTGTGTGTGTATGTGTGTGTGTGTGTGTATTTGACTGTGTGTGTGGGTGTTTGTGTTTGTGAGTAGCCTATTTACATGCGAGGAGGGTAAATGGCGACTTCCCAAATGTGCTCCTCTGCTCCTTGTCTCTTACCACATGTCTCCCTGAATTTGAAAGGAACAAAAGCAGACCCCTGGGGGACGCCAACCCTCTTCAATTGCAGCAGTCTCTCCCTCATGTGCTGTTGCATCAGTTCATAGTTTAAAAAAACACAGACCCCTCTCTCTCTGAACAACTGGCTGCTCAATTAGCGTAAAAGAGAGAAAGAGGGAGCAGGACAGTGTGTGTGTGTGAGAGAGAGAGAAGGGGGGGGGGGGGGGGGGGGGTGAGAGAAACCCTTGCTTTTGAAATCCCAAACAATGCACAGAGCCTTTTTTCCTCCCTCTGACAGACAGATAGACAGATAGACAGATGGTAAAGACAGAGGCAGAGAAGACATTGTGGCCTTGTTCTTCTTCAGCTGTTTGAAGATGAGCAGTCCACAGAGGGTTGTTTGGCGGCGAGCTAAAAATAGCGTGTTGTGAGATGCATAGATAAATTAATGATTAGGGTTACGGAGGCGTTCACACGGCATGCCTCGGAATAACGGTAAGGTATCGAGCACAAAAAAACTACCTGCTTCTGTTAGGCCTACAGTACACATTAGATTTCTTGTCGACTTCCTGTTTCTCACACTACTTAGTTCAACTGTTGTACCCCAAAATATAAGTTTGTTTTGCTCCTTTGTTTGTAAACAAAACAATTGTAAACAAACACTGTATGGCCTCAAAACATGGTTAAACTATAATTTTGATAACATGGATGGTCAGTCCAGGGCTGCGTTCAGTACGAAAAAATGTACTGGAACGTTCAATTCAACAGAAACGGGGCTGTACTGAACGACCAGCTGATAAACGGGGAGGGGTTGGGTTGTGGAACGCTGTCAGCATGGCCGCTGCCCTTTAAATGCGTCACTCATTGCTTCAAGCCACACCCCGCCACACCACCAAACGGATCAAAAATACCTCAAAAGTCTGTTCCAGAGCGTACAAGAACATTTTGGGGAAACATGTAGTTGAGTACAAACCGTTCTGCAACGTAGCAAACATTCAATCGAACTGAATGCACCCTTTGTATCCATAGCTCTATCCATGAATTTGAGAGTGGGTACATTTCTCTAGCCCCATCTCAGCTTTTTACCAAAACAGCTTGGTTTCTTGCAACTGAGTTGCTTCTTGATTGATTCCTGAAACAGCCACCAGCAACTAATAAGCAACTTATCTGCAACTCGGTTGCACGCAGTTGCAAAAATGTCAACTTTGTGCAATTAGTTGCAAGCTGGCCCTTGGATGTACACAGAGAGCTAATATTAAACATATGCATGTCAATCTCTCCTGGCTCAAAGTGGAGGAGAGATTGACTTAATCACTACTTATTTATGAGCGGTATTGACATGTTGAGTGGACCGAGCTGTCTGTTTGAGCTGCTGGAGCACAGCTCGGACACACACATACTATTACACTAAACATGTTTTCCTTGGAGTAACAACTAATCATTAACCAAAGATCTTGTCACTGTTAGATTTACCTCTGCTAGCCTGAGTGCCAGTCTGTTTGTGCTATCATGCCAACTCTTTCGCTGGGATTCAACTCGATCATGCTTTGTCAGCTATGCACATTTAAAGGCAATGTTTTCGTGTTCGCTGCGTATGTCGGTTGAATGGAACATGGCCTTTTTTACCCCACAAGACATGCCACAAGAGGTCTCTTCACAGTCCCCAAGTCCAGAACAGACTATGGGAGGCGCACAGTACTACATAGAGCCATGACTACATGGAACTCTATTCCACATCAAGTAACTGATGCAAGCGGTAAAATTTGCTTTAAAAAACAGATGAAAATACACCTTATGGAACAGCAGGGACTGTGAAGCAACCCAAACATAGACACAGACACATGCATACACACACGATAACATACGCACTATACACACACGTACACATGGATTTAGTACTGTAGATATGTGGTAGTGGTGGAGTAGGGACCTGAGGTCACACAGCGTGTTGTGAAATCAGTGAATGTATTGTAATGTTTTTAAAACTGTATAAACTGCCTTAATTCTGCTGGACCCCAGGAAGAGTAGCTGCTTGGGGATCCTTAATAAATACAAATACAAAGCAACTGCCAATCAAAACAAATGCTGTTGTCACATGATCCATTCGAAGGTTGAGAACTCCGACCAAGTTGTCATGTCAACACAGCTGTCAGTGCTGCGGGAACCACGATGATTGATAGAATTGTTAATAGAATGGCTAGTAAAGGTTTATGTACATGGTTTGGCAGTCAATAAATGTACTGTTCAAAGTGAACCTAAACCTCTCACTGACCAGTTTCAACTTAAATTATTTACCATGAACTAGCTTAATTAGTTGCTAGCTTGGATAGCTCATTGCTAGCTAGCTGTGTTGGTGTTGGCAATGTCATTTTGGCTAGCTAGCTAAATTGTACAGGCTGCATTGTGTTTATATCCAT
Source organism: Salvelinus namaycush (assembly GCF_016432855.1). Taxonomy (NCBI): domain Eukaryota; kingdom Metazoa; phylum Chordata; class Actinopteri; order Salmoniformes; family Salmonidae; genus Salvelinus; species Salvelinus namaycush. Next base: position 20,639,991 of record NC_052310.1, read on the forward strand.
GCTGTTACAATAACCAAACAGTTGGAAAAACAAATAATTTGTGAAACCATTATGTAATGCAGCAGATGACATGGGGTATAGAATTCTCAAACAATATGACAGAAGCTGCTTCAATTTGATTGTCTGTTGCATGCAATTCTAATCGCATTTGAGTTGCTTTATGTAACAGCAAAGTTGCTTGAGATGATGATGTCACTTGCAACCTGCAACTAAGATGTTGCTTTGTGTAACTCCAGCCTTATTGTGCAAACTGCATATTGCCCCTTTAAGTACACTCAACTTATTATACTGAGTTGACTAAACGTTTCATCCTAAAAGTACAGAGAACTAAGCCATAGTCCTGTCAGCAAATTTAAAACATTTAAATATATTTAAGTTAGGACACTTGACAGTATTTACAGTGCACCAAGAAACAAAAAACATGGTAAAAAAAGTGACAACAGTGGTGTTGTTTAGTAACACTGGAGCCATATACATATTTTAGGGGAGATAATTGTCAAATTATGTATTATGCAAATGTATGTTTTATACAAGAGCTTAGGGTGAAGCTATCATTGCGATAGAAGTGAAAGAAATCAATGGCCACCCACTGTCAGTTTAATCGGTTTCTCTCAGGCCTCACTTTTAGCTTTGCGCGTAAACTGTCTGGCTTTTCTGGGGGTGGTAGGTATTTTTAGCCTTATTTAGCCTATTTTAGCCTAACTAGCCAACACTCCACGTGCTTGAGTGCTTTGGTCTGAGTGTATGTATATGTGAAGAGGAGCTAGCTATATGTAGCATCTCTAAATCCTGCCTAAGCAGCTTTAGCAATTAGCATGAGGTGGTAGATGTCTGTACATGTCATCATTGGGCTAGCATAGCTATTCATTAGGGCTGGGAATTGCCAGGGACCTCACGATACGATATTATCACGATACTTAGGTACTGATACGATATGTACTGTGATTCTCGTGACTCTCACTATTCTATATGTATTGCTATTTGATACTGTGATTTTATTGCGATTCGATGTTCCAAACATATTGCTCACCATATGTCTGCTGCAGCGGGACAAGAGAGAACCACGAGAAAACTAGTTTTGATCAGTCAGGGAAATAAAAGTGCTGAAAACAAAATTCCCTCCCTATTTAAAAAGAAGTTTAGGGAAAAATATATGAAGGAAAAATACTGGCGTTTTGGTGCAGGTACAACCAACTAGTGCAAAAATAATATTTTGCGATAGTAAAACTGATACGATGCGAGATATCATCAAAAAGATAGGTTTCGATATGTAGCTGTATCTATTCTTTCCCCCATCACTACTACTCATGTCCCCTTTCATTGTTAGTACCTTGCAGGGGTGTTGGCGTATAAGGGCAGCACAGCATCTGTTTATGGACGTATTTCCTGTCATTATCAGGAAGTAAGGTGTTTTTGTTTTTTAAAGATATTTTGACAATATTTTACTGACTGTTAGCTGTCGCAAATGCACTGTCATTGAGAAGGTTGGCTAGCCTCACAGGCTATACTGTACTTTTCTATTTCATACTGTACATTGCATTAACCTTATATTGTACTGTTATGTGAAATGAGATTATTGTTATAAATCAAATCAAATTTTGCTTACTTACAAGCCCTTAACCAACAATGCAGTTTTAAGAAAAATACCTTAAAAAAATAAGAAATAAAAGTAACAAATAATTAAAGAGCAGCAATAAAATAACAATAGCGAGGCTATATACAGGGGGTACCGGTACAGAGTCAATGTGCGGGGGCACCGGTTAGTCGAGGTAATTTGTACATGTAGGTGGAGTTATTAAAGTGACTATGCATAAATAATAACATAGAGGTTCAGCAGCGGAAAGGAGGGGGGGGGGGCAGTGCATATTGTCTGGGTAGCCATTTGATTAGATGTTCAGGAGTCTTATGGCTTGGGGCTATTTATTTTTAACCTTTATTTAACTAGGCAAGTCAGTTAAAAACAAATTGTTATTTACAATGACGGCCTATCGGTCGCCTCTTGCACTGAGATGCAGTGCCTTAGACCGCTGCGCCACTCGGGAGCCCTGGGGGTAGAAGCTTTTAGAAGCCTCTTGGACCTAGACTTGGCGCTCCGGTACCGCTTGCCGTGCGGTAGCAGAGAGAACAGTCTATGACTAGGGTGGCTGGAGGCCTTCCTCTGACACCGCCTGGTATAGAGGTCCTGGATGACAGGAAGCTTGGCCCCAGTGATGTACTGGGCCGTACGCAATACCCTCTGTAGTGCCTTGCGGTCGGAGGCCAAGCAGTTGCCATACCAGGCAGTGATGCAACCCATCAGGAAGCTCTCAATGGTGCAGCTATAGAACCTTTTGAGGATCTGAGGATGCCAAATCTTTTCAGTCTCCTGAAGGGGAATAGGTTTTGTCGTGCCCTCTTCACGACTGTCTTGGTGTGGAAGAGAGGAGTGGAAGAGAGGAGTTGACGTATAAGGGCTTTACAGCATTTGTTTATAGAAGTTCTTCCTGTCATCATCAGAGAAAAAAAGATCAATACCAACTCTGATCTTATGGTTATATGTAAGCCAATCAAAACACACCACAGAGGCAGTCTACGGCAGTCACACTGAGGCTTTGTGAGACTGATGGTTGGGTTAAGAAATATTTTATATGGACAACCTACCACTTTTACTCACACACACACACACACACACACACACACACACACACACACACACACACACACACACACACACACACACACACACACACACACACACACACACACACACACACACATCTTAAGGTTTTTGTCTGTTTACGCTTTCCTGACTCTCAAAAAACACATATTTAATAAGAATACTGATCAAATCAAATCAAATGTTATTGGTCACATACACATGGTTAGCAGATGTTATTGCGAATGTAGCGAAATGCTTGCGCTTCTAGTTCCGACAGTGCAGCAATATCTAACATGTAATCTAACAATTCCGCAACAACTACCTAACACACACAAATCTAAGTAAAGGAATGGAATAAGAATATATTTAAATATATGATCAGCATACATCGTTAGTCACAAGGTTACTCTCTTTTTACCCTCTTTGATCACAGCATCATCAGCTCTAGTGTCCTTAAAGGGATAGTTACACCCAAATTAAAGTTTTGGGGACATAAAGTGTCGAAAAATGCTTATATCAAGGATATTGACTTGCAAAAAAGGGTTGTCCAGCTAAACAAAATCAAAGCATGAATTGCTGTCTTACCTTGTCGATGGACTGCTTACAGGGTAAGAAAACAAATATGGCCGTTTGTAATTTGGGTGAACGATCCATTTGAATAAGATTCCATGATATATTCTTAAAGCAGACTATTAATAGGTTATCTTGATAATGTTACGCTATGCAGATACGTAGTACACGTTGATCCAGAGCAAACTCTTTGCAATTACTATCCCATATCTCGGGAAGGCCTTGATTTCTTAAATATTCCAAATAGCATCAGGGGTGTGAGCGTGTGAGTGTGTGTGTGTGTGTGTGTGTGTGTGTGTGTGTGTGTGTGTGTGAGTGTGCATGTGGTAATCCTAAATGACATCAAGATGAATATATCAAGAATATAATTGCAACAGTAAAAGGTCATCAGTGTCAGCACACTCTTGTTCTCTTCTTCTCCAACTGTGACTTTTCTGGGTCAGAACTTTGTGGAGCTCAATCAAGGGTATTAGAAGGATCATCATTCGGAGTGTTATAAATGATCAGTTCGTGGCCCTGGGTTGGTCTAGCTAATGATAAGCGTTGCCTCCTCCTTCATCCTTCTGTATTCTCTTGTCGCTTTTCCATCTCTTTCTCTCTCTCTCTCTTTCTCTCTCTTTCTCTCTCCACTCTTTGTCACGCCCTGACCATAGAGAGCCATTGTTTCTCTATGGTGTAGTAGGTCAGGGCGTGACTAGGGGGTGGTCTAGTATATCTATGTCTATGTTGTGTTCTGGTTTCTTTTTATATGTTGGTGTTTTGTATGATTCCCAACTGGAGGCAGCTGGTAATCGTTGTCTCTAATTGGGGATCATATTTAAGTAGTTATTTTTCCCACCTGTGTTTGTGGGATATTATATTATTTTGCACCACGTAGTCACGTTTCGTTGTTAGTTTATTGATTGATTTGTTTTGTTCTTGCTAAGTTTCACTTAATAAAATATGTGGAACTCAGAGCACGTTGCGCCTTGGTACGTCTCTCCACACAAACTTGACAGAAGATCCCACCAACCAAGGACCAAGCAGCGTGCTACGATGGGGAAAATAAGTTGGACCTGGGAAGAAATAATGGAAGGACAGGAGATCCTTCCTTGGCAGGAGTCACAGAGGACGCAAGGAGAGAAGGGAGGACAGCGATGACGCCGAGGTTCGCGGCCACAAAGAAAGCCCAAAAAACAGCCCGAAAATAATTCGGGGGGGGGCACAAGGGATGGTCGGCAGAGCTGAGGAGTGAACCAGAGCCAGTCTGGGAGAAGAGGGAGAAACTGGAGGAGAGTGAAAGGAGAGAGACAGAGACCGTCAGTGAGTTGAGGGAGTATTTGGAGGAGAGAGAAATGAGAGAGTTGTTGAGTTGGTGGACGATGCACGACATTTGTCCTAAGCAGCGTGTTATCAGTTTAATGCCACCTGAGTCAGCTCTCCGTACTCGTCCTGAGGAGCGTGCTATCAGTCTGGTAAAATCTGTGCCGGCTCCACGCACCAGGTCTCCAGTACGCCTTCCCAGCCCTGTATGTCCTGTGCCAGCTCTCCAAACTCGCCTTGAGGAGCGTGTCATTTGTCCGGTACTATTTGTGCCGGCTCTACGCACCAGGTCTCCAGTGCGCCTCCACAGCCCAGTACGTCCTGTGCCAGCTCCTCGCACTTGCCGTGCGAACTGTGTCATCGAACCGGTACAATTGATGCCAGCTATATGCACCATGTCTCCACAGCCCAGTATGTCCTGTGCCAGCTCCACGCATCAGGCCTCCAGTGCACCTCTCCAGTCCGGTACGTCCTGTGCCAGCTCCACGCACTCGCCCTGAAGTGTGTGTCACCAGTCCGGTGCCACCTGTACCGGCTCCACTCACTAGGCCTCCAGTGCATATTCACAGTCCGGAACCTCCTACGACGGTCCACAGTCCGGAACCTCCGACAACGGTCCACGGTCCGGAACCTCCAGCGACGGTTGACGGTTCGGAGCTTCTAGACACGTCGTCCAGTCCCGCTCCATGGCAGGAGCCTTCCTCTGCGCCAGTGCCCAGTCCAGGCACAGTGTTCAGTCCTATTCCATGGTCAGAGCCTTATTCTGCGCCGGTGCCCAGTTCAGGCACAGCGTCCAGTCCAGCTCCAGTGCAGGAGCCTTCCTCTGCGCTGGTGGCCAGTCCAGGCATGGCGTCCAGTCCCGCTCCATGGCGGGAGCCCTCCTCTGCGCCGGTGTCCAGTCCAAACACGGCGTCCAGTCCTGCTCCATGGCCGGAGTCTTATTCTGCGCTGGTGCCCAGTCCAGGTATGGCGTCCAGTCCAGCTCCAGAGCATGAGCATTCCTCTGCGCCGGTGGCCAGTCCAGGGCTGGTGTCCAGTCCCGCTCCATGGCAGGAGCCTTCCTCTGCACCGATGTCCAGGCCAGGGCTGGTGTCCAGTCCCGCTCCATGGAAGTAGCCTTCGTCTGCACCGATGTCCAGGCCAGGGCTGGTGTCCAGTCCCGCTCCATGGCAGGAGCCTTCCTTGACACCGAGGTCCAGTCCAGGCACAGTGTTCAGCCCGGGTCCATGGCTGGATCCGCGGGATGAGCGGGTTCTTCGGCCCGCACCAGAGTCACCACCAAAGCTAGTGGATCCGCGAGCTGAGCGGGTTCTTCGTCCCGCACCAGAGCCGCCACCAAAGCTGGTGGGTCCGCGAGCCGAGCGGGTACTTCGCCTCGCACCGGAGCCACCACCGACACTAATCACCCCCCCCCCCCCCCCCCCCCCCCCCTACCCTCCCCATTTGGTTTCAGGTTTTGCGGCCGGAGTCCGCACCTTTGTTTCTCTATGGTGTAGTAGGTCAGGGCGTGACTAGGGGGTGATCTAGTGTATATATATGTCTATGTTGTGTTCTAGTTTCTTTTTCTATGTTGGTGTTTTGTATGATTCCCAATTAGAGGCAGCTGGTAATCGTTGTCTCTAATTGGGGATCATATTTAAGTAGTTATTTTTCCCACCTGTGTTTGTGGGATCTTGTTAATGTGTAGTTGCCCGTTAGCACTTCATTGTCTTCACGTTTCGTTCATTCTTTATTGTTTTGTGCGTTTCAGTAAATAAACATGTGGAAACCATATCGCACTGCACCATGGTCCGATAATTCTTTCGACTAACGTGACACTCTTGCTCTCAGTCTTTCTTTCTCTTTCTACCCTTGCTCTCTCTCTACGTCTCTCTCTCTCTCCACCTATGCTTTCTCTCTCTGTCTCACTTTCTCTTTTCCTTTCTCTCTCTAACCTTGCTTTCTCTCTCTCTCCCCATCTGTTCTCTGTACAGACAACATTTTTATTTAAAGGTCAGCAGGTCACTCAGTTTGGCAAGCTGTGTGTGTGTAAACAAACACGGACGCACGCACTCTCACAAACACTTGCCCAAACCAAAGTTAGCACACCAATATATACAGTCATGCTTACACACACACACATACACACACACACACACACGCGCACATGCAAATTCACACACACACACACACACACGCGCACATGCAAATTCACACACATTTGCTATGATTGCTACTTCCGTAGTGCCTCCATAGTAGTATAATGTGCTGTGAATGATGTAACCTTTACACTGTGGAATGACTGTTTGTGGAGGCACAGTCAAGAAACCAAAACACAGATGACACGTCTCTCTCACTTCCTTGCTCTCTTCTTTCACTCTTGCTTGTGTTCTATCACTTCCATCTCTCTCTAGTCTTCACTCTCCTCTCTCTGTCCTATCTCTATTTTTGTCCCTCTTGCTTCCTTGCTATTTTTTCCAGCACTCTATCCCCCCGTCTTGGCACGGGCACTGCCCCTGGCACGCTACCCTGCCCGTAATCACACCTCTAACCTGCCAAGCGCTCAGCCAGCCATCACCACCCAATCAATGTCCATAGAGACAGAGGGGGGCGGAAACAGAGGGGAGGGGGGGGGGGGGCATTCAAAGGAGAGGGAACATCAAATGTGGAGAAGTGTATAGGGAAGGAGACAAGAATGAATCGAAGAGAAAACAGAGTGGGTGAGGAGAGAGTTCCGAGAAAATGTTCATATGAAAGCGAACAGAGGGAGAGAGGGAAACAAGATAATGATGCAAAGAGAGGGGTGCAACATTAAAGAGGCAGAGAAGGGAGAGACAGATGAAGAGTGCGTGCAGGATAGATAGAGAGCACAGGAGGTTGCTGGCACCTTAATTGGGGAGGATGGGCTCGTGGTAATGGCTGGAGCGGAATAAGTGGAATGGTATCAAACACATGGTTTCTATGTGTTTGATGCTATTCCATTTGCGCCTTTCCAGCCATTATTATGAGCCCTCCTCCCCTCAGCAGCCTCCACTGATAGAGAGAGCGCAGTATCATAATTTCCCCCCCATAAATGTGCGTTCCCACTAGGCAGACACTGGTTGAATCAACGTAGTTTCAACGTCAGTTCAATGAAATTACGTTGAACCAACGTGGAATAGATGTTGAATGGACATCTGTGCCCAGTAGGTTGTGTGTTAATTGAAAAACTGATGGGCCATGTGACGAGGCTCTGTACTCTTCTGCACTATCAGAGTTTTAATTCAACACTACCTCTTTATATCCAGTGTTTCCCCTATTGATTCATTTCCAAGAAGGGGCACAAAGACCCTCATAATCAACATCTAGGGGCTCTTTAACAATTTTTGGGGCAAATGAAACCAATCAATGCAAAAGTGATTTTGGCAAAGAGGGAAACGTAGTTCTATTTCAGAGCTGTAGGCAAAGGTGGCCCACTCCACCTTTACAATGATAGGGGAATCACTGCTCCATACCCCTTTGATTAGGACTCAAACCACTTGAGTGGAATCATTATATTTATTTTATTTATTTAACCAGGCAAGTCAGTTAAGAACAAATTCTTATTTTCCAATGACAGCCTACCGCGGCCAAACCCGGATAATATTTGGGCCACTGCGCCACTCGGGAGACTATCAACCTCACCCATTAGTCTTACCTCCCCCTTAGAAACCTCCCCCAGCAGGGAGGTAGAGGGGGTAAAAAGGGCCAAAATCATTTGTTTCAGAGAACATAGCTGTCACTGCACCCCAAAGGAGGAGAGGGTCACTTAGCAGAGCGCTGAGACCAGCGGTCCCATTTAAGACTATGACAAATTCTCCCAGAGCCATTTGAAATTGGAGTGGAGAGGGACAGCGAGAGTGGAGAGAGGAGAGAGACACAATACGAGAAAGAGGGATGATACGCCACATGTTCTCCTGGCCGTTATTCATTGAGACTCCTCTAACCGGTTGGAAATGGGCCTGTGGCTGCCAGCCGGGGCTTTGGCCTGGCGGGAAGTGAAACACGGGACACCCTTTGTTTTCCCCATGTCTTGTTGAGCCAGCGACCCACTGAGTTATGACCCAGCTGGTGGCCAGACAAAGAAAACATCTGTTACCTGATTGAGTCATAAATTCTCAGGTGACGGTCGAGGACCGAGTCCGCCCTCCCTGGTTGAAATGTACCGTAGCTCATCCTTTTTAACCCTTGTGTGTGTGTGTATGCTAGGTGACTGGTGTGTGTGTGTGTGTTTCTATGATCAATCAAAAAAGGTACATTGCGCACAGAGATACTTTTGGTTGAAATAATTAGGGCCCATGGGAAAGGAGAAGTCCAAAAAAACATCTTTAACACAAACATTTTGTTTAACAAATACATCTTGATGGCAGTCTCAGTTTGCATATAGATCATTCACAACCTCATGTTGGGTGTGGCCAGTTGGGTTCAACCCTGGGTTTCCTGCATTCCTGTGTTAGACGCCTAAGCTAAAGCCTTGGTAAGTGTTCAAGTACAAAACAATGTCACTCGTCACACAAGTGTGATTCAGCGAACCACCTCCATTCATACAACCTCTAGTACATGGTGTGCCTGTCTAGAGTTCTGGAGAGTAATGGGAGCTGGAGCTCACGTGTGCCCAGGCACAAAGTTCCACCACTGCGATAAAAACAAACTCTCAGGGAACTACATCCAGACTGTCTCTGGAGCACTGTCCCTGTCAGTGCACATTCCATCACACACACACACTCACAGACACACACGCATGCATGCGCACACACACACTCACACACACACATGCATGCACGCACACACACACACACACACACACACACACACACACACACACACACACACACACACACACACACACACACACACACACACACACACACACACACACACATTCTAACACAACATACACACATACACTGAGTGTACAAAACATTAGGAACACCTTCCTAATATTGAGTTGCACCCCCTTTTGCCCTCAGAACAGCCTAAATTCGTCAAGGCGTGGACTCTACAAGGTGTTGAAAGCGTTCGACAGGGATTCTGGCCCATGTTGACTCCAATGCTTCCCACAGTTGTGTCAAGTTAAATCAAATCACATTTTATTCGTCAAATGCGTTGAATACAACAGTGGTAGACCTTACCTTGAAACGCTTACAAGCCCTTAACTTCTTATGGCTGCAGGGGCAGTATTGAGTAGCTTGGATGAAAGGTGCACAGAGGTGCCCAGAGTAAACAGCCTGCTCCTCAGTCATAGTTGTTAATATATGCATATTATTATTAGTATTGGATAGAAAACACTCTGAAGTTTCTAAAACTGTTTGAATTATGTCTGTGAGTATAACAGAACTCATATGGCAGGCAAAAACCTGAGAAGTTCCACTTCCTGTTTGGATTTTTTCTGAGGCTGGTAGATTTTCAACCAAGCTCCCATTGAAATTACAGCGAGATATAGATGAGTTTTCTTCCTACGGCTTCCACTAGATGTCAACAGTCAATAGAACTTTGTCTGATGACTCTACTGTGAAGGGGGGCCGAAGGAGACAGGAAAGAGTCACCACTGCCATGAGGTGACCATGCTTTGACCACGCGCGTTCACATGAGAGGCAGCTCCGTTCCATCGCTCATCTGAAGTCAATGTAATTTCCCGGTTGGAACGTTATTCAAGATGTATGTTAACAACATTCTAAATATTGATTCAATACATCGTTTGACATGTTTCTACTGACTATTAACTCCTTATGGCTGCAGGGGCAGTATTGAGTAGCTTGGATGAAACGTGCACAGAGGTGCCCAGAGTAAACGGCTTGCTCCTCAGTCATAGTTACTAATATATGCATAGTATTATTAGTATTGGATAGAAAACACTCTGAAGTTTCTAAAACTGTTTGAATTATGTCTGTGAGTATAACAGAACTCATATGCCAGGCAAAAACCTGAGAAGTTCCACAGCCAGCTCCGTTCCATCTCTCAACTGAAGTCAATGTAATTCTCCGGTTGGAACGTTATTCAAGATGTATGTTAACAACATTCTTAAGATTAATTCAATACATCGTTTGACATGTTTCTACTGACTGTTACGGAACCTTTGGACATTTCGTCACGTTTTAGTGAACGCGCTTTGTGACTTTGGAATTGTTTACCTAACGCGCTATCCAAAGTAGCTAATTGGACATAAATAACGGACATTATCGAACAAATCAAGCATTTATTGTGGACCTGGGATTCCTGGGAGTGCATTCTGATGAAGATCATCAAAGGTAAGGGAATATTTATCATGTAATTTCTGGTTTCTGTTGACTCCAACATGGCGGCTAATTTGACTCTTGTTCTGAGCTCTGTCTCAGATTATTGCATGGTTTGCTTTTTCCGTAAAGTTTTTTTGAAATCTGACACAGCGGTTGCATTAAGGAGAGGTATATCTATAATTCCTTGTGTATAACTTGTATTATCATCTACATTTATGATGAGTATTTCTGTTGAAACGATGCGGCTATGCACTATCACTGGATGTTTTTGGAACTAGTGAATGTAACGTGCCAATGTAAACTCAGATTTTTTAATATAAATATGAACTTTATCAAACAAAACATGCATGTATTGTGTAACATGAAGTCCTATGAGTGTCATCTGATGAAGATCATCAAAGGTTAGTGATTCATTTTAGCTATATTTCTGCTTTTTGTGACTGCTATCTTTCGCTGGAAAAATGGCTGTGCTTATTGTGGCTTGGTGTGACCTAACATAATCGTTTGTAGTGCTTTCGCTGAAAAGCATATTTGAAATCGGACACTTTGGTGGGATTAACAACAAGATTACCTTTAAAATGGTATAAGAAACATGTATGTCTGAGGAATTTTAATTATGAGATTTCTGTTGTTTTGAATTTGGCGCCCTGCACTTTCACTGGCTGTTGTCATATCATCCCGTTACTGGGATTGCAGCCATAAATTAACCAACAATGCAGTTTTAAGAAAACAGAGTTAAGAAAATATTTACTAAGTAACACAGTAAAATAACAATAATGAGGCTATATACAGGGGGTACTGAGTCAATGTGCGGGGGCACAGGTTAGTCGAGGTCATTTGTACATGTAGGTAGGGGTAAAGTAACTATGCAAAGATAATTAACAGTGAGTAGCAGCAGTGTAAAACAAAGGGGAAGGTGTCAATGCAAATAGTCCTGGTGGCCATTTGATTAACTGGGGGTAGAACCTGTTAATTAGCTTTTTGGACCTAGACTTGGCGCTCTGGTACTGCTTGCCATGCGGTGGCAGAGAGAACCTTCCTCTGACATTGCCTAGTATATATACGTCCTGGATGGCAGGAAGCTTGGCCCCAGTTATGTACTGGGCCGTACGCACTACCCTATGTAGCGCCTTACGGTCGGATGCTGAGCAGTTGCCATACCAGGCGGTGATGCAACCGGCCAGGATGCTCTAGATGGTGCAGCTGTAGAACATTTTGAGGATCTGGGGACCTATGCCAAATCTTTTCAGTCTCCTGAAGGGGAAAAGGCATTGTCGTGCCCTCTTCATGACTGTCTTGGTGTGTTTGGACAATGATAGTTTGTTGGTGATGTGGAAACCAAGGAACTTGAAACTCTCGACCCGCTCCACTACAGCCCCGTCGATGTGAATGGGAGCCTGTTCGGACCTCCTTTTCCTGTAGTCCACGATCATCTCCTTCATCTTGCTCACATTGAGGAAGAGGTTGTTGTCCTGGCACCACACTGCCAGGTCTCTGACCTCCTCCCTATAGGCTGTCTCATCGTTGTTGGTGATCAGGCCTACCACCGTTGTGTCGTCAGCAAATTTAATGATGGTGGTGGAGTCGTGCTTGGCCATGCAGTCGTGTGTGAACAGGGAGTAAAGAAGGGGACTAAGCACACACCCCTGAGGGGTCCCCGTGTTGAGGATCAGTGTGGCAGATGTGTTGTTGCCTACCCTTACCACCTGGGGGCGGTCCATCAGGAAGTCCAGGATCCAGTTGCAGAGGGAGGTGTTTAGTCCCAGGGTCCTTAGCTTAGTGATGAGCTTCATGGGCACTATGGTGTTGAACGCTGAGCTGTGGTCAATGAACAGCATTCTCACATAGGTGTTCCTTTTGTCCAGGTGGGAAAGGGCAGTGTGGAGTGAAATTGAGATTGCATCATCTGTGGATCTGTTGGGGCGGTATGCAAATTGGAGTGGGTCTAGGGTTTCCGGGATGATGGTGTTGATGTGAGCCATGACCAGCCTTTCAAAGCACTTCATGGCTACCGACGTGAGTGCTATGGGGCGGTAGTCATTTAGGCAGGTTACCTTCGCTTTCTTGGACACAGGGACTATGGTGGTCTGCTTGAAACATGTTGGTATTACAGACTTGGTCAGGGAGAGGTTGAAAATGTCAGTGAAGACACTTGCCAGTTGGTCAGCGCATGCTCAGAGTACACGTTCTGGTAATCCGTCCGGCACCGCGGCCTTGTGAATGTTGAACTGTTTAAAGGTCTTGCTCACATCGGCTACGGACAGCGTAATCACACAGTCATACAGAACAGCTGGTGCTCTCATGCTTGCTTCAGTGATGCTTGCCTCGAAGCAAGCATAAAAGGCATTTTTCCCATCTGGTAGGCTCGGGTCACTGGGCAGCTCGCAGCTGGTTTTCCCTTTGTAGTCCATAATAGTTTGCAAGCCCTGCCACATCTGATGATTTGCCTGTTTGACGCTTTGCCTGTTTGATGGTTCGTCTGAGGGCATAGCGGGATTTCTTACAAGTGTACGGATTAGTGTCCCGCTCCTTGAAAGCGGAAGCTCTACCCTTTAGCTCGGATGTTGCCTGTAATCCATGGCTTCTGGTTGGGATATAGTGCCTTGCAAATTATTCATCCCTCTTGGCGTTTTTCCTATTTTGTTGCATTACAACCTGTAATTTAAATGGATTTTTATGTGGATTTCATGTAATGGACATACACAAAATAGTCAAAATTGGTGAAGTGAAATGAAAAAAATGACTTGTTTCAAAGACTTCTAAAAACACAAAAACGGAAAAGTGGTGCGTGCATATGTATTCACCCCCTTTGCTATGAAGCCCCTAAAGAAGATCTGGTGCAACCAATTACCTTCAGGAGTCACATAACTAGTTAAATAAAGTTCACGTGTGTGTAATCTATGTGTCACATGATCTGTCACATGACCTCAGTATATATACATGTGTTCTGAAAGGCCCCAGAGTCTGCAACACCACTAAGCATGAGGCACCACCAAGCACGCGGCACCATGAAGACCAAGGAGCTCTCCAAACACGTCAGTGACAAAGTTGTCGAGAAGTACAAATCATGGTTGGGTTATAAAAAAAAATCCAAAACTTTGAACATTCCACGGACCATTACATCCATTATTAAAAAAGGCAAGGAATATGGCACCACAACAAACCTGCCAAGAGAGGGCCGCCCACCAAAACTCATAGACCAGGCAAGGGGGGCATTAATCAGAGAGGCAACAAAGAGAACAAAGATAACCCTGAAGGAGCTGCAAAGCTCCACAGCGGAGATTGGAGTGTTTGTCCATAGAACCACTTTAAGCAGTACACTCCACAGAGCTGGGCTTTACGGAAGAATGGCAAGAAAAAAGTTATTGCTTAAAGAAAAAAATAAGCAAACATGTTTGGTGTTTTCCAAAAGGCATGTGGGAGACTTCCCAAACATATGGAAGAAGGTACAGAAGGTAAGAAGGTCAGATGAGACTAAAATTGAGCTTTTTGGCCATCAAGGAAAACGCTATGTCTGGTGCAAACCCAACACCTCTCATCACCTTGAGAACACCATCCCCACAGTGAAGCATGGTGGTGGCAGCATCATGCTGTGGGGATGTTTTTCATCAGCAGGGACTGGGAAACTGGTCAGAATTGAGGGAATGATGGCTGGTGCTAAATACAGGGAAATTCTTGAGGGAAACCTGTTTCAGTCTTCCAGCGATTTGAGACTGGGACGGAGGTTCACCTTCCAGCAGGACAATGACCCTAAGCATACTGCTAAAGCAACACTCAAGTGGCTTAAGGGGAAACATTTAAATGTCTTGGAATGGCCTAGTCAAAGCCCAGACCTCAATCCAATTGAGAATATGTGGTATGACTTAAATATTGATGTACACCAGCGGAACTCATCCAACTTGAAGGAGCTGGAGCAGTTTTGCCTTGAAGAATGGGCAAAAATCCCAGTGGCTAGATGTGCCAAGCTTATAGAGACCTACCCCAAGTGACTTGCAGCTGTAATTGCTGCAAAAGGTGGCTCTACAAAGTATTGACTTTGAATAGTTGAATAGTTATGCACGCTCAAGTTTTATTTTTGGGGGGGTCTTATTTCTTGTTTGTTTCACAATAAAAAATATTTTGCATCTTCAAAGTGGTAGGCATGTTGTGTAAATCAAATGATACAAACCCCCCCAAAATATATTTTAATTCCAGGTTGTAAGGCAACAAAATAGGAAAAATATCAAGGGGGTGAATAGTTTCGCAAGCCACTGTATGTACGTACATTCACTGTTGGGGAAGATGTAGTTGATGTACTTATTGATGAAGCCGGTGACTGAGGTGATATACTCCTCAATGCCATTGGATTAATCCCGGAACATATTCCAGTCCTGTAGTGTAGCATCCGCGTCATTTGACGACTTCCGTATTGAGCGAGTCACTGGTACTTCCCGCTTTAGTTTTTGCTTGTAAGTAGGAATCAGAAGGATAGAATCATGGTCAGATTTGCCAAATGGAGGGCGAGGGAGAGCTTTGTATGCGTCTCTGTGTGTGGAGTAAAGGTGGTCTAGAGTTTTTTTTTCTCTGGTTGCATTTGCCATGCTGGTAGAAATTAGGTAAAACAGATTTAAGTTTGCCTGCATTAAAGTCCCCAGCCACTAGGAGCGCCGCTTCTGGATGAGCATTTCCATGTTTGCTATTGGCCTTATATAGCTTATTGAGTGTGGTCTTAGTGTCGGTTTGTGGTGGTAAATAGATGGCTAAGAAAAATATAGATGAAAACTCTCTCGGTAGATAGTATGGTCTACAGCTCATCATGAGGTACTCTGCCTTAGGCGAGCAATACCTCAAGGCTACCTTAATATTAGACATCGCGCACCAGCTGTTATTGACAAATAGATTTCCTTTGGGTGGTGGACCATTCTTGATACACAAGTGAAACTGTTGAGCGTGAAAAACCCAGCAGCATTACAGTTCTTGACACACTCAAATCGGTATGCCTGGCACCAACAACCACACCCCGTTCAAAGGCACTTAAATATTTTGTCTTGCCCATACAACCTCTAAATGCCACACATACACAATCCATGTCTCAATTGTCTCAATGTTTAAAATCGTTCTTTAACCTGTCTTCTCCCCTTCGTCTACACTGCCTGAAGTGGATTTAACAAGTGACATCAATAAAGGATCATAGCTTTCACCTGGATTCAACTCATCAGTCTATGTCATGTTTTGTACACTCAGTGTACATACAGAAACAGACAAACAACACTCACACACATACATATACACACACCACACAAATCCAGGTGCAGAGTAGAAGGTTGTCAGGGCTCTGCAATCAATGAAAGTTTTGGATAGTGTTTTTTTTCTGTTGTGTGTGTGATAAGTT
This sequence comes from Salvelinus namaycush, assembly GCF_016432855.1. Lineage (NCBI taxonomy): Eukaryota > Metazoa > Chordata > Actinopteri > Salmoniformes > Salmonidae > Salvelinus > Salvelinus namaycush. The sequence goes on from NC_052310.1 coordinate 20,656,105, forward strand.
CTTTTTCGGGTTGATAGCCTTGGCTTGTTTCAATAGAAGTACCAACCATTTTGTAAACAATCTTCATTTTAAGAGACAGTAGAAAATGTAAGGATATTTTCAATTTCTTTTGTATCTTTCTTACTGGTTATCCACTTTTACATGTAGGCCTACCAAATGTATTATTCCCTATGTAGGCTACTTTTGTTGTTTTATATTACACTGTTTCATATACAGTACACTCACCGGTCAGTTTATTAGGTACGCCATCCCGTTCATGAAAATGAATCGCTCCTACAGACAGTGAGTCACGTGGCCGTGGCTTGCTATATACAGCAGGCAGACAGGCATTGAGGCATTCAGTTACTGTTCGATTGAATGTTAAAATGGGTAAAACAAGTGACCTAAGCGACTTTGAGCGTGGTAAGATCGTCGGCGCCAGGCCCGCCGGATCCAGTGTCTCAGAAACGGTCGCCATCCTGGGCTTTTCACGCACCACAGTGTCTAGGGTTGACTGCGAATGGTGCGACAAACAAAAAACATCCAGTCATCTGGAGTCCTGTGGGAGAAGACAGTTTGCTGATGAGAAAGGTCGGAGGAAAATGCCAAGAATCGCTAACAGGCGGGCCACAAACAGGCAAATCATGGCGCGGTACAACAGTGGTGTGCAGAATGACACAGCAGACGACCACACCGGGTTCCAGTCCTATCAACTAAAAACAAGAAGAAGCGGCTCTAGGGAGCGCGATCATCAACACTGGACAATTGAGGAGTGGGAAAAAAATTGCCTGGTCCAACGATTGCGGTTGCGTCATGCTGATGGCAGAGTCAGCGTTTGGCGTGAGCAGCATGAGACCATGGACCCATCCTGCCTGGTGCCAACGGTACAGGCTCATGGTGGTGGTGTACTGGTGTGGGGAATGTATTCCCGGCACACGTTATGTCCCTTGATACCAATTGAGCAACGAACATTTCCGACACGTTTTATAATTCATGCCCCAAAGAATTCAGGCAGTTCTGGAGGCAAAGGGGAGTCCAAGCCGGTACTAGATGGGCGTACCTAATAACATTCTGTAATACGTTTTAATATGTCTACGCATTTTGGGATAAAAAAAACAATGCTGCTTTATAAATCAAATGTATTATTATTACATTTATGAATATTTGGATCTTGTAGATTTCATCCGGTGACATGTAGGTTCATCCCTCCTTAAGCTATAGTCTTCTCTCAAACAACTCTCAGAGTTCCGACTTCAGTGTGTTCAACACAACTGGGAACTTGGAAAATAACGAGCTCCAACTGGTAAATATTGTTTCGAACAGTCAGCCAACTCGGAATTGCAAGTCGGGAACTCGGAACTTTCAAGAGCCCCGCCTTTCCGACCTGAAGATCACTGATGTCATGATTTGACCTCGTTTTTCCCCCGAGTTCCCAGTTGTCTTGAAAGCACCATGACACTGTCATTTAAGGCTAGCTGCTAGCTGTCACTTTCGATACATGCTGTCACTTTTGCCGCCTGTGGTGTCACATCCCAGTTTTTCTCAATCATTTTGGGTCTCAAAAACAAATATAAATGCTTTGCATATAAAGGAAAAATGTAGTCTAAAAATGGTTAGGTATGGCTCATCAAGTCCTCATCATTTGATTCAGGCCATTAAACTGCATTGCATTGAAACTAATATCAGGCAACTAGAATCAACGTCTTTGCGTGCGCACCTGCAAGGCTTCAATGTAAAGCCGAATGTCTTACCTTTGATTCGGGCTGAATAGGCACAGTGCTCGGGCAACGATGGAGGTCCCGGTGTTGCGGTTCATTCTCCTTCTCATTGTTTTCCGTCATCTTTTGGCAGACAAGCAGCAGCTATTACAGTATTACTGCCAAAATTGGATACCGTGGTTAAATTTGCTCTAGTAAAATACAACAAACGTCTAACGCGACCGGTATTCGTGGGTTATGAACTTGAAAGTATACGTAGGCTATAAAGGCTCATGCTTTTCACTTTTTCACAAGTCAAATCGAAGTAATTTACTCGATAACATTCCAGTGAATAAGGTATCTTGACGCGCAAAGCCACTCCGTCGCAAAAACAATATCCTCTCTCTTCCAAATAAAAAATCCTCGTATCACGTTTGGCTACTTTAAAACAATTGTAAATATCCACTAGTCAAAGCGTATTACATAGCCTTGTCTTTATCCGTGTATCTATTGATTAGCGCTGTCCACTGGTTCGCTCAGCTTCTGCCACACGCGCCTTTGCTAAAACTTTGATTTAGTGACAAGGTTGGCTCAACCTGATTGGCCTAACCTCCTTACACTATGCAAATGTTAGTGTAGTACCACGTCAGGACTGGATGAGAGTTGATGACGTTAGTAGACCTGGGCGGTGCTAGGGCGCAGGTGTACGTCTCTGAAGATGTTGATGGCAATGCAACAGCTTGCTAACATGTCTATTAATTTTCTTTCGGTTTATGGTTATGACTGCTTTTATGTTGGATGATGTTATTTCAAAGTGGAGTCGTAGGAAGGCTAGGTGGAACGTTGTGTTTCAGCACCATATGCCCGGACAGGGTTTGACTCTTTCCTCGCGGTTCAGAACCATATTATAGCTGGACAGCGCCCCTTCCAAAGTAAATCCTGAAGGCACCTAGTCTCATGTTTCAGCACCATAGGTTTGGACAGCGCCTGGTCCTTTCCCCATGTTTCAAAACCATACGTTTGACAGTACTCAGACCCTATGTTTCAGCACCATATGCCATGGACAGAACCTGAACCTTAGAATAGCCAAATCACATTAAAACACAATGAAACACAATGAAAATCTTCAAAAATATCAAATATACTTTCTCATAGTCAACTTTACCAGGTCAATCGACTGTAATAATCACTGGTTTTGCAAAAAAGCAGTACTTCTCACTTGCAAAGGCAAGCATCCCCCCTCTTCGAGTTTTTAAATATGCACCCACCCCATGATGCCGAGCTAAATATAGAAGCTATTGAATAGAACAAGGAGGATAGAGAGGCATATAATATTATTCACTTACAAAACCGCAATGCTGAAAACTCAGATGGGACAGCCAATGGCTACATAACCACAACAATTACTCATTTATCTAAAACACAGACAGTAGCTGATCACTTTTATGATAATGTCCTTGAAGTTGTAATTGGCACTGCGGTTCATGCACATGTATTCATTACTCATTCCCATGGGTTCTTAGTCACGTCTTGCCCAGTCTGTTACAGGAATAAAAACAGTATCACAGGGAAAAATATTAGGCCACAATACGTGATCAGAGGTTGGTTGATTGTTTTTAGCTTTTGAGTGACATAGTATAACTTAATTGTGTGTGTGTGTGTGTGTGTGTGTGTGTGTGTGTGTGTGTGTGTGTGTGTGTGTGTGTGTGTGTGTGTGTGTGTGTGTGTGTGTGTGTGTGTGTGTGTGTGTGTGTCTGTGTGTCTGTGTGTGTGTGTGTGTGTGTGTGTCTGTGTGTGTGTGTGTCTGTGTGTGTGTGTGTGTGTGTGTGCGTGCGTGCGTGCGTGCGTGCGTGCGTGCGTGTGTGCGTGCGTGTGTGATACATAATACATATCAAGTGTATTAGCTACTCTGTAACCTGAGTTTCATTCAGGGCATTTATGTTTGTCTGGATCATGTAGGTTGCATCTCAAATGGCACCCTATTCCCATAGGGCTCTGGTGAAAATAAAGTCCACTATGTAGAGAATAGTGTGCCATTTGGACTATCGACTGAAGTCAAATATACTAAGAGCTTTAATCACTACTTAGGGTGTAAGTGGATGAGTGAGGGTGAGGAGTGACAGAGAGAGAACATGGCTGTTACATAAAAAGGACATATTTTATAAATTGTGTGTAAGAGCATTTTTGGTCCCACTTAGAGTACGTACTCACCCTTGCTATACTATTCTATTCTCTCATGGCGCATTTCTCTCTCTCTCTCTCTCTCTCTCTCTCTCTCTCTCTCTCTCTCTCTCTCTCTCTCTCTCTCTCTCTCTCTCTCTCTCTCTCTCTCTCTCTCTCTCTCTCTCTCTCTCTCTCTCTCTCTCTCTCTCTCTCTCTCTCTCTCTCTCTCTCTCTCTCTCTCTCTCTCTCTCTCTCTCTCTCTCTCTCTCTCTCTCTCTCTCTCTCTCTCTCTCTCTCTCTCTCTCTCTCTCTCTCTCTCATTGACACCACATCACACCATCCAGGGGAATCAGATAGAATGGAGATGTGTGGCTCGTGCTGTTATCAGGCAGGGTGGGGGCGACAGCTACAATTCGGACAAATGTCCACGTCTATTTCTCTCTCTTCTCCTTCCACTCCTGACAGTGCACGTGCGGCCCTCTCCTCTGTGTTTTTGTTTCCCGACTCTGCCTCCACAAACAGTCATCCCACAGTGTAAAGGTTACAACATTCGTAGCACACAGCAGGGCACAGAAGTAGCATTAGTGGTAAGCGTGTGTGTGTGTGTGTATGTGAGCTAGTGTGCATGCAAGCTAGAGTGTGCCCGAGTATGTGTGTGTGTCGCTTTCTAAGATCCAGAAGCTCTTCCACAGTAGGTAGAGAGCAAGGGGATAAGTCTCCTGGCTCAGGAACATAAGCAGGCTGAATGTCTGCCCCCCCCTCCCCCAATTAGCATAACACCGCACTGTCACTCTCTCTCGCCCCTTCTCTTTTCTTCACCGTTCTTTCTTTCCACCTCTCCATTTCACTCTCTCCCTTGGTCTTCACCTTTTTCTTTACAGCTTTCTCTCTCTCTCTCTCTCTCTCTCTCTCTCTCTCTCTCTCTCTCTCTCTCTCTCTCTCTCTCTCTCTCTCTCTCTCTCTCTCTCTCTCTCTCTCTCTTTTCCCCTCTCTCTCTTATTCCCTTCTGCTGCTCTGTCGTTTCTACTGAGTGCCAACTTTTTGTTTCTTAAATCTATTTTGGTACAAAAGAGCCGTCTTGCAACTGGAGGCTTGTGAGCAAATAGTGCTATCAGCCTTCTCGCTCTGCCGGGGGGGGGGGCTGTCTGCTCTGGTGTCTTTTTAGACTCAGCTCCGTGGCGTGTTATTTACAAGTGCTTCTGACGAGTGACCTCGTTTCACCGCCGTGTTCATTATTATCGCAAAAACGGAAATAGAAGAAACTTTTCGGCGTGATTTTGAGGAGAACGCTGTGGGGTGTGTTATGATGCGCCACGATGCCAAGAAAGGCTGGGCGGTAGCAATCACAGTGTGAGCGGTTCCTCACATCATTAGATAGGATGTGCATGAGCCACATAAGTGACTTTAAATAGAATCATCTGATTATATTTTCGATGTGATAAAGCTCGTTGATTCTTGAAGAATATACCTCCATGACAAAAAAAAACTCACACGGCTAGTCAGTATCACTTTATCAAGCTTACGTATCAGAGCTCTGCGGCCAGAGAATGATATGAGGCCGATATAAGACCTTTACAATCTCTTAAATGTAACTAAATGTAATTGAAAATGTAATCTACATAATCCCCAAAAGTAATGATTTATCATGAGGGCCTTAAACAATTACTAGTAATGCTGCATACTCCAAGAAAGGTTCAAATCTCACCTTTCTGGTCATTTAAAAAAAGAAATTGCTGAGGTGTAGTCATTTTTGAGGACACAAGCTCAAGTACACAGTACAAATATGATGAAAACATAATAAATATGTTATATGATCCCTTTCCTATTCAACAAAACTGCATGAATAAGGCTTGAAAGTACATATTTTCTTCTAAATATAGTATAATCTATTTATAAAACGAATAAGCTATTAGAGTTCACCTTCCTTATTATAACTGTAAAATACATATCTGTGAACGTCTCACAGAGCTCTAGCCTGGCTTACTGAACTTGTTAGAAACTCGCCTTTCATCGCACATTAATCTAATCCATCTATGACAAACAGAAAGTGTAAAATCTATGAATTATTTTAGATTACTGGCTATAAATCGATCTCTGAATGTTCTACAGCGATGAAACCACTCTCTCCTGTTGTGTTACGATGTAAGGATTCCAGGCATATGCGTTGTTAGTGACTGTGACGTAGGGAGTCGGAAGAGCGAATTAAATGGTAAGGAAGGACATCCCAGCTTCAAGTAGTGTCAGATTTCACATCCTGCTTCACACATGCACAAGAGACATACTCCTGTGTCCGTGAGAATCAGGGCTCCAGCTCAACGCGAGCTAAGTATAGAAGCTGATTAATAGAACAAGGAGGATAGAGAGGCATATACTAATATTCACTCACAACACCGTAATGCTGAAAACTCAGATGGGACAGCCAATGGCTACATAACCACAACAATTACTCATTTATCTAAACACAGATAATAGCTGATCACTTTTATGATAACGTCCTTGAAGTTGGAATTGGCACTGCGGTTCATGCACATGTATTCATTACTCATTCCCATGGGTTCTTAGTCACGTCTTGCCCAGTCTGTTACAGGAATAAAAACAGTATCACAGGGAAAAATATTAGGCTTTAATACGTGATCAGAGGTTGGTTGATTGTTTCCCTGGCTAGCTTGCATTTCCACATTACATTCCAGAGGCACATTGAGGCCTAGCTTTTGAGTGACATAGTATAACTTAATTGTGCGTGTGTGTTATCCATTTCAATCTATGGTATCCACATAATGATTTATAAGCAAAAATGTCAGTCGGTGTCACGCCCTGACCTTAGAGATCCTTTTTATGTCTCTATTTTGGTTTGGTCAGGGCATGAGTTGGGGTGGGTATTCTATGTTCTATGTTGTGTATTTCTTTGTGTTTGGCTGGGTGTGGTTCTCAATCAGAGGCAGCTGTCTATTGTTGTCTCTGATTGAGAACCATACTTAGGTAGCCCTTTTTTCCACCTGTTTTTGTGGGAAATTGACTTTGTTTAGGGCACTTTGCCTTTGTGCTTCACGGTTTGTTTTTGTAGTGTTTATTGTTTTGTTTGGCGTAATTTTTTGATTAAATAAAGAAAATGTACGCTCGGTACCTTGGTCCTCCTCCTTCAACAGCCGTGACAGTCGGAACCAGTACCAGAATCACACAGGTCCCCAAAAGAGGGGACTTTAAATATAAGAGGGATATAATTTCATTACTACCAATCACCTGCAACAAGCAACCTCAAATGTGTGATCACCTTTCCCGATTTTGAATAATATACCTTATAATGCCTTATGAGCCAAGTAAAACTGTCAGTCCTTACATCCACTGCTGTATATATGTTTTTAACAGTGGATACATTACCCCAGCCCTATCCCTCAGCTTACCAAACAAAGATGTCGGGTCAGGCTGTGGAAATGACAGATTGTGCCTTTAAGACATGTTTTCTAACATGTTTTCTAGATTACGAGCCTTCAGCTTGGCCATTGTTAGTTTAGGAGTGAAGTCAGTGGAAGAGCTTTATTTGTATCCTCTGTTGTTATGAAAGTCCCCCAATTACTTGCTCTATCTCGGTCAAAGATTCACCTACTAATACATAAAATAAGACAAATCCCTGTATGATATAACGCACTTCCATTGAGTGTGCAAAAGACCTGTGGGTTTGTGTTTGTGTGCAAAATATCTCTGTGTGTGTTTGGACCTATGTGGACATGAAGTGTGCGTGTGCGTGTGCGTGTGTGTGTGCGCGTGTGTGCGCGCGTGTGTGATGTGTGTATGTGTGTGTGCAAAAGTGCTGTGTGTGTGTGTGTGGTAAAGGCAATGTGCATGTTTGGACCTCTGTTCACATAAAGTGTGTGTGCGTATGCACGCACGTAGGTGTATGCGCTTCGAAAACAAAATCTTTACAACAGATGTTGAAAAACACATAACACCTAAAGGTCAATGGTAATATGCTTAAGTACTGCAGATTGACATGAGCAGTCACATATGTGGCACACAAAATGAACACGTAAAATGGCCTTTCTCATTTTAATCCCTGCCATGCCCATGAATATTGATTGGATTACCGTGAATTTAGAATAATGAACGGGTCTTGATGAGAGAGTTTATACATTGTCATTTATACCCGTACATGCAGTACAATACGTCTGGTATGACATATTTATGACTCAATATATTTATAAATGTGTATCTACAAAGGTATTTAGCCTGGACAATGAGTACATTAGCATTCCAGTGTCCATCTGTGCTGAGTGTGAATAAAAAAAGAAGGAGTGGTATGATGTCCTGGTAATAACCTCCCTGGGGAAAGAGGGAAAGAGAGAGAAAGAGAGATAGAGAGAGATCCCAATCCTCCATTTCAAAAATAAACTATGACCAAAAAAACGATTATACTTTTTGTTCAAAATTGAAAATTGGGGATTCGATTTCATTTATTGGATCATCGAATAAAAGAGTGTGCGAGTGTGATAGAGAGAGGACGGCCTTCAATGACAAAGCCAGTCAGAGTGCCAGGGAAACAGAGGAAGCCAGATAGCAGAGCCGGCATAGAAATATGTTTGCTCAACAAATCTGACAGCCAGAGGTCTATTCTTAGTTGCACGCGTCGATGTGGCTGCTCTCTGCTGGTTACGGATGTTAGTGGGAGAATAATATTGCTGTCTTGGGATTGGGACTCAGCGTTCTCCTCTAAAAATTGCTCTAGCTGTGCTGCAATGTATCATTGTGGATACAAATAAAGTGTTTGTGTGTGTGTGTGTGTGTGTGTGTGTGTGTGTGTGTGTGTGTGTGTGTGTGTGTGTGTGTGTGTGTGTGTGTGTGTGTGTCTGTGTGTCTGTGTGTGTGTGTGTGTGTGTGTGTGTGTGTGTGTGTGTGTGTGTGTGTCTGTCTGTCTGTGTCTGTGTGTCTGTGTGTGTGTGTGTGTGTGTGTGTGTGTGTGTGTGTGTGTGTGTGTGTGTGTGTGTGTGTGTGTGTGTGTGTGTGTGTGTGTGTGTGTGTGTGTGTGTGTGTGTGTGTGTGTGTTTGTGTGTGTTGCGTGTTGCGTGTGCGTGCTTGCGTATTCTGCTCACTCTATGAAATGTCTGTCTGGCTTAGCTATCTGTCTTATCTTGGCAACAGCAACTCCCTCTCACCTCGTGTGAAATATTCAGAAACCCCATTTACACCTTAAGTGCTTTTGAAGCGAGGAAGAAACAAGGTGTGAAAATCTATTTTCAAAACAAAATCTGGTCTGAAGTCCAGATATGCCCGCAGGGCTTAGGGTTCTGTGTCAGTGGGTGAGTTTTAGAACACTGTGTTTTGTGTGTGTGTGTGTGTGTGTGTGTCTGTGTGAGAGAGAGATACAGAGGGAGAGAGAGAGAGAGAGAGAGAGAGAGAGAGAGAGAGAGGGAGAGAGAGAGGATGTGTGTGAGATAGAAAACCGTACCAGACGGAATGACATTGACTGGGAGGAAGTGTTGGACATACCAAGAGGGTTTTACGCCGTCAGTCGCTGACTCACCCCCCATCGGGATTATAAGGACAATAAAGCTCCATTTATCTTTAATGAGAGGTATAACTGGGGTCCGAGGCCGGGTTATCACTGTTGAAATAGCCTGAGTGCTACAGCCCAGATGAGGCTGCTGAGGGGAGAACGGCTCATAATAATGGCTGGAACGGAGCGAATGGAATGGCATTTAACCATGTGTTTGATGGATTTGATAGCATTCCACTCATTCCCCTCCAGCCATTACCGCGAGCCCGTCCTCCCCAATTAAGGTGCCACCAACCTCCTGTGGTTGTAACGGCAGTCTACTTCGTCCTCCTCCTCAGACGAGGAGAGGCGAGAAGGATCAGAGGACCAATACGCAGCGTGGTAATTTTCCATAATGAATTTAATCAACACAAAACAATACACTATACAAAATAACAAAAGAACATACCGTCACAGTCCTAGCTGGTGCAGAACACAAACACAGAGACAGGAAATAACCACCCACAATCCCCAACACAAAACAAGCCACCTATATATGATTCTCAATCAGGGACAACGATTGACAGCTGTCTCTGATTGAGAACCATATCAGGCTGAACATAGAAACAGACGAACTAGACACACAACATAGAATTCCCACCCAGCTCACGTCCTGACCAACACTAAACAAGCAAAACACATAAGAACTCTGGTCAGGACGTTACAGTACCCCCCCCCCCCCCCCCTGAGGTGCGGACTCCGAACGCACCCCTAAAACTCAAGGGGAGGGTCTGGGTGGGCATCTGTCCACGGTGGCGGCTCCGGCGGTGGACGAGGACACCACTCCACCACTGTCTTTGTCCCCCTCCTTAGCGTCCTTTGAGTGGCGACCCTCGCCCACGACCTTGGCCTAAGAATCCTCCCCAAGGCCCCCACATGATTTAGGAGGTAGCTCAGGACAGAGAGGTAGCTCAGGACAGAGAGGTAGCTCAGGACAGAGAGGTAGCTCAGGACAGAGGGGCAACTCCGGACAGAGAGGCAGCTCAGGACGAATGGCAGCTCCGGACTGAATGGCAGCTCCGGACTGAATGGCAGCTCCGGACTGAGTGGCAGCTCCGGACTGAGTGGCAGCTCCGGACTGAGTGGCAGCTCCGGACTGGGTGGCAGCTCATGACTGGGTGGCAGCTCATGACTGTAGGGCAGCTCATGACTGTAGGGCAGCTCATGACTGAAGGGCAGCTCATGACTGGAGGGCAGCTCATGACTGGAGGGCAGCTCATGACTGGAGGGCAGCTCATGACTGGAGGGCAGCTCATGACTGTAGGGCAGCTCATGACTGTAGGGCAGCTCATGACTGTAGGGCAGCTCATGACTGTAGGGCAGCTCATGACTGTAGGGCAGCTCATGACTGTAGGGCAGCTCCTGACTGTAGGGCAGCTCCTGACTGTAGGGCAGCTCCTGACTGGCTGGCGGCTCTGGCAGCTCCTGACTGGCTGGCGGCTCTGGCAGCTCCTGACTGGCTGGCGTCTCTGGCAGCTCCTGACTGGCTGGCGGCTCTGGCAGCTCCTGACTGGCTGGCGGCTCTGGCAGCTCCTGACTGGCTGGCGGCTCTGGCAGCTCCTGACTGGCTGGCGGCTCTGGCAGCTCCTGACTGGCTGGCGGCTCTGGCAGCTCCTGACTGACGGACGGCTCTAGCGGCTCCTGACTGACGGACGGCTCTAATGGCTCGGGACAGACGGGTGGCTCTAATGGCTCGTGGCAGACGGATGGCTCAGATGGCGCTGGGCAGACAGATGGCTCAGATGGCGCTAGGCAGACAGATGGCTCAGACGGCGCTGGGCAGACGGATGGCTCAGATGGCGCTGGGCAGACGGATGTCTCAGACGGCGCTGGGCAGACGGATGGCTCAGACGGCGCTGGGCAGACGGATGGCTCAGACGGAGCTGGGCAGACGGATGGCTCAGACGGCGCTGGGCAGACGGATGGCTCAGACGGCGCTGGGCAGGCAGGCAGCTCAGACGGTGCTGGACAGACGAGCAGTGCAGGCGGCGTTGAGCAGACGAGCAGTGCAGGCAGTTCAGACGGCGCTGGGCAGGCAGGTAGCTCAGACGGCGCTGGACAGACGAGCAGTGCAGGCGGCGTTGGGCAGACGGCCGACTCTGACCCGCTGAGGCGCACAGTAGGCCTGGTGCGTGGTGCCGGAACTGGTGCTACCGGACTGGAGACACGCACCTCAAGGCTAGTGCAGGGAGCAGGAACAGGGCACACTGGACTCTCGAGGCGCACTATAGGCCTGGTGCGTGGTACCGGAACTGGAGGTACCGGGCTGAGGGCACGCACCTTAGGGCGAGTGCGGGGAGAAGGAACAGTGCGTACAGGGCTCTGGAGACGCACAGGAGGCTTGTTGCGTGGTGCCGGAACTGGTGGTACTGAGCTGGAGACACGCACCACAGGGAGAGTGCGTGGAGGAGGACCAGGGCTCTGGAGACGCACTGGAAGCCTGGTGCGTGGTGTAGGCACTGGTGGTACTGGGCTGGAGCGGGAAGGTAGCGCCGGATATACCGGACCGTGAAGGCGTACTGTCTCCCTTGAGCACTGAGCCTGCCCAACCTTACCTGGTTGCATGCTCCCCGTAGCCCGTCCAGTGCGGGGAGGTGGAATAACCCGCACTGGGCTGTGTTGGCGAACCGGGGACACCATGCGTAAGGCTGGTGCCATGTATACCGGCCCGAGGAGACGTACTGGAGGCCAGATCTGTAGAGCCGGCTTCATGGCACTTGGCTCAATGCTCACTCTAGCCCGCCCAGTGCGGGGAGGTGGAATAACCCGCACCGGGCTATGCACCCGTACAGGAGACACCGTGCGCTCTTCCGCATAACAAGGTGTCTGCCCGTACTCCTGCTCTCCACGGTAAGCATGGGAAGTGGGCGCAGGTTTCCTACCTGCCCTCGCCACACTACCCTTTAGCCCCCTCCCAAGACATTTTTGGGGTTTCTTCACGGGCTTCCAGCCCCGCTTCCGTGCTGCCTCCTCAGACCACCGCTCCTGGGCTTTAGCTGCCTCCATCTCTTCCCGAGAGCGGCGATATTCTCCAACCTTAGCCCAGGGTCCTTCTCCGTTAATTATTTGCTCCCATGACCATTCCTCCTGGTACCGCTGCTGCTGTCGCTGCTGCCCGTTGCCACGCTGCTTGATCCTTGGTTGGTGGGTGGTTCTGTAACGGCAGTCTACTTCGTCCTCCTCCTCAGACGAGGAGAGGCGAGAAGGATCAGAGGACCAATACGCAGCGTGGTAATTTTCCATAATGAATTTAATCAACACAAAACAATACACTATACAAAATAACAAAAGAACATACCGTCACAGTCCTAGCTGGTGCAGAACACAAACACAGAGACAGGAAATAACCACCCACAATCCCCAACACAAAACAAGCCACCTATATATGATTCTCAATCAGGGACAACGATTGACAGCTGTCTCTGATTGAGAACCATATCAGGCTGAACATAGAAACAGACGAACTAGACACACAACATAGAATTCCCACCCAGCTCACGTCCTGACCAACACTAAACAAGCAAAACACATAAGAACTCTGGTCAGGACGTTACAGTGGTGCTGCTACAATACATCCACTTCGGGCCAAATGTGCTAATATACCAGGATTCTGGATGTGTTCAGACAATACAAAACTTTTGGTAAAATGTTTACAGACATATGTACTTTATTCATGTTTGAAAATGAGTTTATAGACTATTAATCTTGAGATTATACAGTATATAGTGAATGAATAAGTGATGCACAGTTATAAATAATTGGTTGATATGGTGTGATAATCTCGCTATTAGTCTATCATTAAAATAACAATACCTGATGTAAAAATATATTTTAAATGTGGACTTCTAGTTTCCCCTTGTCGTTACTATAAAGAGATCTGATTCCCCCTTGGTTTCTGACTGCTTAGGAAGAGTGCACTGCGGCCTGAATGCTTGGGAACTGTCCATGGTCCTAAGGTATAGGTGTAGGTAAAGGCCCGTTTTTCACAACATTTCACATTCAGGTCAAAATGATGATCCTGTCTTTTCTCTCAATTTCATTATTTTACAAGTGAACAGGAAACAGAATCTAACGAGTCAATTGCCCTTAGAGGTCAACATAAATTCCATTACTAATTAAATACACAGACACAATGAAAATGCGTTCACAAATGTATGTATTACGCTTTCATAAGCCATAAACCATAATAAAGTAAGTAGGTAAGTAGGTCGGTAGGTTGGTAGGCCGATAGGTTGGTAACTATGTCGGTAGGCAGGTAGAAAGATAGATAGGTAGGTAGGTACATAGGCATGAAGGTTGTTTAGGTACATTGCCTTGCAAAAGTATTCATCCCCCTTGGCGTTTTTCCTATTTTGTTGCATTACAACCTGCAATTTAAATTGATTTTTATTTGGATTTAATGTAATGGACATACACAAAATAGTCGAAATTGGTGAAGTGAAAAAAAAAAATTTAACCGGAAAGGTGGTGCGTGCATATGTATTCACCCCCTTTGCTAAGAAGCCCCTAAATAAGATCTGGTGCAACCAATTACCTTCAGAAGTCACATAATTAGTTAAATAAAGTCCACCTGTGCGAAATCTATGTGTCACATCATCTCAGTATATATACACCTGTTCTGAAAGGCCCCAGAGTCTGCAACACCACTAAGCAAGAGGCACCATGAAGACCAAGGAGCTCTCCAAATAGGTCAGGGATAAAGTTGTGGAGAAGTACAGATCAGGGTTGGGTTATAAAAAAATATCCAAAACTTTGAACATCCCACAGAGCACCATTAAATCCATTATAAAAAAAGGGAAGGAATATGGCACCACAACAAATCTGCCAAGAGAGGGCCACCCATAAAAACTCATGGACCAGGCAAGGAGGGCATTAATCAGAGAGGCAACAAAGAGAACAAAGATAACCCTGAAGGAGCTGCAAAGCTCCACAGCGGAGATTGGAGTATCTGTCCATAGGACCACTTTAAGCCGTACACTCCACAGAGCTGGGCTTTACGGAAGAGTGGCAAGAAAAAATCCATTGCTTAAAGAAAAAAATAAGCAAACACGTTTGGTGTTCTCCAAAAGGCATGTGGGAGACTCCCCAACATATGGAAGAAGGTACTCTGGTCGGATGAGACTAAAATTGAGCTTTTTGGCCATCAAGGAAAACGCTATGTCTGGCGCAAACCCAACACCTCTCATCACCCCGAGAATATCATCCCCACAGTAAAGCATGCTGGTGGCAGCATCATGCTGTGGGGATGTTTTTCATCAGCAGGGACTGGGAAACTGGTCAGAATTGAAGAAATGATGGCGCTAAATGCAGGGAAATTCTTGAGGGAAACCTGTTTCAGTCTTCCAGAGATTTGAGACTGGGACGGAGGTTCACCTTCCAGCAGGACAATGACTCTAAGCATACTGCTAAAGCAACACTCAAGTGGTTTAAGGGGAAACATTTAAATGTCTTGGAATGGCCTAGTCAAAGCCCAGACCTCAATCCAATTGAAAATCTGTGGTATGACTTAAAGATTGCTGTACACCAGTGGAACCCATCCAACTTGAAGGAGCTGGAGCAGTTTTGCCTTGAAGAATGTGCAAAAATCCCAGTGGCTAGATTTGCCAAGCTTATAGAGACTTCCCCAAGAGACTTGCAGCTGTAATTGCTGCAAAAGGTGGCTCTACCAAGTATTGACTTTGGGGGGGTGAATAGTTATGCACGCTTAAGTTTTCAGTTTTTTTGTCTTATTTCTTGCTGGTTTCACAATATAAAATATTTCGCATCTTCAAAGTGGTAGGCATGTTGTGTAAATCAAATGATACAAACTACAAAATCTATTTTAATTCCAGGTGGTAAGGCAACAAAATAGGAAAATGCCAAGGGGATGAATACTTTCGCAAGCCACTGTAGGTATGTCAGTAGGTAGGTAGATAGGTAGGTTGGTCAGTCGGTCAGGTCAGTCGGCAGGCAGACAGGTGCTTGTGTGTGTGTCTTTGTGTGTGTTTGTTTGTGTACTTAGTATCTTGGGTAGCTTTTCTTAGATGGATGATGGGTCAACAGGAGAAAGAAGTGTCATCTCAACCGAATCCATCTGTGAATGAGACAGATATACAGATAGATATATTTATACTCTCGAACAGGGTTTCCCAAACTCGGTCCAGGGGCCCCCACTGAGTGCACGTTTTGGTTTTTGCCCTAGCACTACACAGCTGATTCAAATAATCAAAGCTTGATGATGAGTTGATTATTTGAATCAACTGTGTAATGCTAGGGCAAAAACAAAAACGTGCACCCAGGAACGAATTTCGGAGACCCGGCTCTAGAAATATTATCTAAATTATAGAAACCTAACTTACTTAATATGGTACATCACCCTCAAGGCCTGCCTGTGTCATTCCTATTCTTACTTCTCTTTTTCTATGGGTTGAATCTGTTAACTCCGATACCCCCAAACTATGGAAAACCATAATATATTTATTTATAGGTTTTTTTTTGCTCGATTTTCTATCTGCTCACCTTTTCTTGAAACTCAGCTTCCTGTCTCTCTTGTCCTCTCTTGTTGCCTGAATTTCAGTATGAATGTCACTGCGTTTCATCTCATCTCCCTGAATATCCCTCTTCTCCTCCTCCTGTTCACCATTTCGACCTTCTCCTCTGGTGCTTTCGCTATCCTTTTTTTCATTTTTTTCTCCTATCAATGCTCCCCTCTGCCTGCTCCTTCACCTCTGTCTATGCGTTCAGATTGAGACAGAGAGGGGGAATTAGAAGAGTTCACCAGTCAAATACTTTACATAATGTATTTGACCCAGGTCTGACCCTCATAAAGTCTCATCTACGGTGAATCTACGGTGAAACCCTTTTATTCTATTCAATGAGTCTCATCCTACACCTCAACTCACCCTGTCCCTCTCCAAACCCAGCATTTCAGCTCCCGTTTCCTTGTAAATGGCTGTCTTTGGTTCCTCCTCATCCAGGATGGAGAGATGGGGCAGGAGGATGGGTTGCAGCGTGTCACAGATAGAGATGGGTGGGAGAGTGGTATAAAAGGGGGGGAAATATGTTGACAGGTGTAGGGATGGACAGGGGGCAGGCAGTTGGGGAGGAGACGGAAGAGGAGGAGGTGGTAGCAGGAGCATGGGATGAATGTCCGTCTCCCATCTCTCTGTGAGGCTCTCTAATTGGCCCTGTGCTCTGCAGGGTGGGAGAAACAGAGGAACAGGGTTAAGTTAGGCCACAGTGGTATGCAGATTCATCCAGCAGACTGCATAGTAGTCATACACCTTGACGTTTATTGTGTTACAGCCTAAATTCAAAATGGATGAATGATTTACTTTTCTTCGCTCATCTACACACAATAGCCCATAATGACAAATTGAAAACATGTTTTTATTTTTGTATTAAGCTAATTAACTGAAAATGGAATACAGAAATATCTCATATGAATGAGTATGTACACCCCTGAGTAAATACGTGTTAGAATCATCGTTGGCAGCGATTAAAGCTGTGAGTCTTTCTGGGTAAGTCTGTAAAAGCTTTCCACCCCTGGATTGGGCAACATTTGCCCATTATTCTTTTCAAAATTCTTCAAGCTCTGTCAAATTGGTTGTTGATCATTGCTAGACAACAATTTTCATGTCTTATCGTAAGTCAAAACTGTAACTCGGCCACTCACTAACATTCACTGTCTTCTTCGTAAACAACTCCAGTGTATTTTTTGGCCTTGTGTTTTCAGTTATTGTCCTGCTGAAAGGGGAATTCATCTCCCAGTGTCTGGAGGAATGCAGACTGAACCAGGTTTTCCTCTAGGATTATACCTGTGCTAAGCTTCATTTAATTAAATTTTTATTCTGAAAAACGTTCCAGTCTTTAACGATTACAAGCATAATGCAGCCATCACTATGCTTGAAAATATGGAAAGTGGTAATAAGTAACGTGTTGTATTGGATTTGCCCCAAACATAACACTTTGTATTCGGGACAAAAATAGAATTGCTTTGCCACATTTCTTGCAGTATTTAGTGCCTTGTTGCAAACAGGATGCATGTTTTTGGAATATTTGTATTCTGTACGGCTTCTTTCTTTTCACTCTGTCAATTACGTTAGTATTGTGTAGTAACTACAATGTTGTTGATCCATCCTCAGTTTTCTCCTATTACTGCCATTTAATTTAGTAACTGTTTCAAAGTCAACATTGGTGTCACGTTCTGACCATAGTTTTTGTGTGTTTTGCTTGTTTTAGTGTTGGTCAGGACGTGAGCTGGGTGGGCATTCTATGTTGTGTGTCTAGTTTGTCTGTTTCTATGTTTGGCCTAATATGGTTCTCAATCAGAGGCAGGTGTTTTGTGTTGTCTCTGATTGGGAATCATATATAGGTGGCTTGTTTTGTGTTGGGGTTTGTGGGTGGTTGTTTCCTGTCTCTGTGTTTTCTCTGCACCAGCTAGGACTGTATCGGTTTGCCACATTTTGTTATTTTGTAATTGTTAAGTGTTCACTGTTTATCATTATTAAATATGTTGAGCACCAACTACGCTGCATCTTGGTCCGATCCCTGTTACACCCTCTCTTCTTGTGAAGAGAGGGAAGGCTGCCGTTACAATTGGCCTCATGGTGTTGATCCCTGAGCGGTTTCCTTCCTCTTCGGCAACTGAGTTAGGAAGGACGCCTGTGCCTTTGTAGTAACTGGGTGTAGTGAAACACCATCCAAAGTGTAATTAATAACTTCAACATGCTCAAAGGGATATTCAATGTCATTTTTTACCCATCTACCAATAGGTTCCCTTCTTTGATAGCCATTGGGAAACCTCCCTGGTCTTTGTGGTTGAATCTGTGTTTGAAATCCACTACTCGATTGAGGGACCTTACATATATATTACACTATATATACAAAGTATGTGGACACCCCTTCAAATTCGGCCATTTCAACCACACCTGTTGCTGATAAAATCGAGCACACAGCCATGCAATCTCCATAAACTAACATTGGCAGTAGAATGGCCTTACTGAAGAGCTCAGTGACTTTCAACATGGCACCGTCATAGGATGCCACCTTTCCAACAAGTCAGTTTGTCAAATTTCTGTCCTGCTAGAGCTGCCCTTCAACTGTAAGTGCTGTTATTTTGAAGTGGAAACATCTAGGAGCAACAACAGCTCAGTCACGAGGAGGTAGGTCACACAAGCCTACAGAATGGGACCGCAGAGTGCTGAAGCGTGCAGCACGTAAAAATTGTCTGTCCTCGGTTGCAACACTCACTACCGAATTCCAAACTGCCTCTGGAAGCAACATCGGCACAAGAAATGTTGGTCAGAATCTTCATCAAATGGTTTTCCATGGCCGAACAGCCGCAGACAAGCCTAAGATCACCATTAGCAATGCCAAGTGTCGGCTGGAGTGGTGTAAAGCTTGCCGCCATTAGACTCTGGAGCAGTGGAAATGCGTTCTCTGGAGTGATGAATCACACTTCACCATCTGGCAGTCCGATGGACGAATCTGGGTTTGGCGGATGCCAGGCGAACGCTACCTTCCCCTATGCATAGTGCCAACTGTAAAGTTTGGTGGAGGAGGAATAATGGTCTGGGGCTGTTTTTCATGGTTCGGGCTAGGCCCCTTAGTTCCAGTGAAGGGAAATCTTAACTTTTAAAGGCTAGGGGGCAGTATTCGGAGGTTTGGATGACTGAGGTGCCCAAAGTAAACTGCCTGTTACTCAGGCGTAGAAGCTAGGATATGCATATGCATGGTAGTATTGGATAGAAAACACTCTAAAGCTTATAAAACTGTTAAAATAATGTCTGTGAGAATAACAGAACTGATTTGGTGTCACGACTCCGACCGAGGCAGGCTCTCCTTCCCGTTCGGGTGGCGCTCGGCGGTCGTCGTCACCGGCCTATTAGCTGCCACTGATCCTTTTCTCCCCCTCCTTATGTGTTTATTGGTTACACCTATTTTGTATTTGTTTGTAATTAGTTGGGCTTATCAGTCAGCCGGCCCGCCCGTTTCTTTGTGCGGGATTGTTAGTTGGTAAGCGTGGTGTTTGTTTCGAACTATACGTGTTTGTGTATGTTTGAGTTTGTTACTGGACTGTTTTCGTTCCCCCCGTGTCTGGGGCAGTTTAATGAGAGCACCCAGTGTATAGTAGGGTGGCCGAAGTTCACCGTGTTTCATTAAAGGAACATTTGTTATTGCATCCTCTGTTTCCTGCGCCTGACTTCGCACTCCGACACCCAGTCCTTACAGAATACCGCACCACAAAAAAATGGAGTCAGCAGGAGCAGCGGCCAACCCTCTCCCATCGATGGAGGAACGGGTGCTCCACCATACCACCGTTCTCCACCGTATCGGTTCGGCGATGGATTCAATGATTGAGCGAATGGACCGATGGGAGAGGAGTGGTCTCCTCTCTCCACCTTCGGCTCTTCCAGCTCAGGACACCTCCATCCCCCGGCTCCAGCGCTCTCCGTCTGACACTCCCGAGGGATTATGATGGAGCGATGGCGGGGTGCCAGGGGTTCTTACTCCAACTGGAACTGTACCTTGCCACCGTAAGACCCACTCCCTCGGGAGCGGAGAAGGTGAGTGTCCTCGTCTCCTGCCTCACGGGTCGTGCTCTGGAGTGGGCGAACGCAGTCTGGAATGGCCCAGACTCAGCGAAGGAGCACTACCCAGAGTTTACCCGCCGTTTTCGTGCCGTGTTTGACCACCCTCCAGAGGGCCGAGCGGCGGGAGAACGACTATTCCATCTCAGGCAGGAGAAGAGAAGCGCCCAGGATTACGCGCTGGAGTTCCGGACCCTGGCAGCAGGATCTGGGTGGAACGACAGGGCCCTTATTGACCACTACCGGTGTAGTCTCCGGGAGGACGTCCGCAGGGAGCTAGCATGTCGGGACACCGCTCTTTCCCTGGATGAGCTGATTGACATGTCCATCCGACTGGACAATCTGCTGGCTGCCCGCGGGCGTTCGGAGAGGGTCCTGTACGTTCCACCACCCAGCACCTCCGCTCCCATTCCGATGGATTCGGGAGGGGCCGTGCCGAGGGGTACCGGAGGAGGAGGCTCCCCCTGCACCAGCTGTGGTCGGAGAGGACACACGGCCGATCGGTGCTGGGGGGGTCCGTCTGGGAGTCGAGATGGCAGGCGGAACGCTTCTCGATCACCCCAGGTGAGTCAGCACCAAACTCACCCAGAACCCCCTGTTGGTCACATGTTTGTCTTAATTTTTTTCCTTACATTTTTTCCCTCTTCCCAGCATAGGGCGCTAGTCGATTCAGGCGCAGCTGGGAACTTTATGGATCGCGGACTCGCTCTTAAGTTAGGTGTTCCGCTTGTGCCGATAGATTCTCCCTTTCCCGTGCACTCCCTAGATAGCCGGCCATTAGGGTCAGGGGTGGTCAGGGAGACCACGGTTCCCCTGGACATGGTGACGCAGGGGAATCATAAGGAGCGTATCAGTCTTTATATTATTGATTCGCCTGCGTTTCCAGTGGTGCTAGGGATTCCCTGGCTGGCCCGGCACAATCCTAAAATTTCGTGGAGACAGGGGGTTCTCCAGGGGTGGTCAGAGGAGTGTTCTGGAAGGTGTTTGGGAGTTTCCATCGGTGCCACGTCGGTGGAAAGTCCAGACCAGGGTCCCACGGTGTGCATTCCCCCTGAGTATGCCGATTTGGCAATCGCTTTCAGTAAAACGAAAGCGACTAAATTACCACCTCATCGACCGGGAAGGGATTGTGCGATAGATCTCCAGGTAAACGCTGCGCTTCCCAAGAGTCACGTGTACCCATTGTCCCAAGAGGAGACGGTGGCTATGGAGACATATGTCACTGAGTCTCTGGGACAGGGGTACATTCGGTCCTCCATCTCACCCGTCTCCTCGAGTTTCTTTTTTGTGAAGAAAAAGGAGGGAGGTTTGCGTCCGTGTGTTGATTATAGAGGTCTAAATGCCATCACCGTGGGGTTTAGTTACCCACTACCTCTTATTGCTACGGCAATGGAATCATTTCACGGAGCGCAGTTCTTCACAAAATTGGATTTTAGGAGCGCGTATAGTCTGGTGCGTATTCGGAAGGGAGACGAGTGGAAAACCGCATTTAGTACCACATCGGGCCATTATGAGTACTGCGTCATGCCGTATGGGTTAAAGAATGCTCCAGCCATTTTCCAATCCTTTGTAGACGACATTCTCAGGGACCTGCACGGGCAGGGAGTGGTTGTTTATATCGATGACATTCTGATCTACTCAGCCACTCACGCCGCGCATGTGTCTCTGGTACGCAAGGTGCTTGGTAGACTGCTGGAGCATGACCTATATGTCAAGGCTGAGAAGTGTGTGTTCTCCAAACGAGCCGTCTCCTTTCTGGGTTATCGCATTTCCACCTCAGGGGTGGTGATGGAGGGTGACCGCATTAAGGCCGTGCGTAATTGGCCGACTCCGACCACGGTAAAAGAGGTGCAGCGGATTTTGGGTTTTGCCAACTACTACCGGAGGTTTATCCGGGGTTTTGGCCAGGTAGCAGCTCCCATTACCTCACTGCTGAAGGGGGGTCCGGTGCGGTTGCAGTGGTCAGCAAAAGCGGACGGAGCTTTCAACAGGTTGAAGGCGCTGTTCACGGATGCGCCCGTGTTGGCGCATCCGGACCCCTCTCTAGCATTCATAGTGGAGGTGGACGCGTCCGAGGCTGGGGTAGGTGCCGTGCTATCACAGCGCTCTGGTACGCCACCAAAACTCCACCCCTGCGCTTTCTTCTCGAAGAAGCTCAGCCCAGCGGAGCGTAACTATGATGTGGGGGACCGGGAGTTGTTAGCAGTGGTCAGTGCTCTGAAGGTGTGGAGACACTGGCTTGAGGGGGCTAAGCACCCTTTTCTCATCTGGACCGACCACCAGAATCTGGAGTATATTCGGGCAGCTAGGAGACTGAACCCACGTCAGGCAAGGTGGGCCATGTTCTTTACCCGATTCCGGTTTACGTTATCGTATAAACCGGGCTCCCAGAACGTAAAGGCGGATGCACTGTCCCGTTTTTACGACACGGACGATCGGTCCACCGAACCTACTCCCATCCTTCCCGCCTCTAGGCTGATAGCACCAGTGGTGTGGGAGGTGGACTCGGACATCGATCGGGCGTTACGGGCGGAACCCGCTCCTCCTCAGTGTCCGGCGGGTCGGAAGTACGTGCCGCTTGGTGTTCGGGACAAATTGATTCGGTGGGCTCACGTTCTACCCTCCTCGGGTCACCCTGGGTGACAGTGGGGAGCCTTCGGGGGAGGTATTGGTGGCCTACCTTGGCTAGGGACGTTAGGGTTTATGTTTCCTCCTGTTTGGTATGCGCCCAGAGTAAGGCTCCTAGGCACCTTCCTAGAGGGAAGTTACAACCCCTCCCCGTTCCACAACGGCCTTGGTCGCATCTGTCCGTAGATTTTCTGACCGATCTTCCCCCGTCTCAGGGGAACACTACGGTACTGGTGATTGTGGATCGGTTCTCTAAGTCCTGCCGTCTCCTCCCGTTGCCCGGTATCCCTACAGCCCTGCAGACTGCGGAGGCATTATTCACCCACGTCTTCCGGCACTATGGGGTGCCGGAGGACATCGTTTCTGATCGGGGCCCCCAGTTCACGTCCCGAGTATGGAGGGCGTTCATGGAGCGGTTGGGGGTCTCGGTCAGCCTGACCTCCGGTTATCACCCCGAGAGTAATGGGCAGGTGGAAAGAGTGAACCAGGAGGTGGGTAGGTTTCTGCGGTCGTATTGCCAGGACCGGCCAGGGGAGTGGGCGAGATACATCCCCTGGGCCGAAATGGCCCAGAACTCACTACGCCACTCCTCTACTAACGTGTCCCCCTTTCAGTGTGTATTGGGGTACCAGCCGGTCCTGGCACCATGGCATCCGAGCCAGACCGAGGCTCCTGCGGTGGAGGAATGGGTGCAGCGCTCCAAGGAGACATGGAGGGCCGTCCAGGAATCCCTCCAACAAGCTAGTGGACGGCAGAAGAGGAGTGCTGACCGCCACCGCAGTGAGGCCCCCGTGTTTGTACCGGGGGACAGGGTCTGGCTCTCGACCCGAAACCTGCCCCTCCGCTTGCCCTGCCGGAAGCTGGGTCCGCAGTGTGTAGGGCCCTTCAAAGTCCTGAGGAGAATAAACGAGGTGTGTTATCGATTACAACTCCCTTCCTATTATCGTATTAACCCCTCGTTTCATGTGTCTCTCCCCAGGCCGGTGGTAGCTGGTCCCCTGCAGGACGGTGAGGTGCCGGAGGTCCCTCCTCCACCTCTGGACATCGAGGGGTCCCCGGCGTACACGATACGGGCCATTCTGGACTCGAGACGCCGGGTGAGGGGCCTGCAGTACCTCGTGGACTGGGAGGGGTACGGTCCGGAGGAGAGGTGCTAGGTACCGGTGGGGGACATTTTGGATCCGTCTATGCTGAGGGATTTCCATCGCCTCCATCCGGATCGCCCTGCACCTCGTCCTCCGGGTCGACCTCGAGGCCGGTGTCGGCGCGCTGCGGGAGCCGTGCGTCAGAGGGGGGGTACTGTCACGACTCCGACCGAGGCAGGCTCTCCTTCCCGTTCGGGTGGCGCTCGGCGGTCGTCGTCACCGGCCTATTAGCTGCCACTGATCCTTTTCTCCCCCTCCTTATGTGTTTATTGGTTACACTTGTTTTGTATTTGTTTGTAATTAGTTGGGCTTATCAGTCAGCCGGCCCGCCCGTTTCTTTGTGCAGGATTGTTAGTTGGTAAGCGTGGTGTTTGTTTCGAACTATACGTGTTTGTGTATGTTTGAGTTTGTTACTGGACTGTTTTCGTTCCCCCCGTGTCTGGGGCAGTTTAATGAGAGCACCCAGTGTATAGTAGGGTGGCCGAAGTTCACCGTGTTTCATTAAAGGAACATTTGTTATTGCATCCTCTGTTTCCTGCGCCTGACTTCGCACTCCGACACCCAGTCCTTACATTTGGCAGGCAAAACCCTGAGGACAATCCATCCAGGAAAAGTTTTTTTTGAGGTCATTGGACTTTCCAATCGTTTTCTCTGGGAAAGCCTAATTATTAGGACCCGTATTGCAGTTCCTATGGCTTCCACTAGATTTTTTTTTGAAAAATGAAGAAGTATTCATATTCTTTCTAAGTGTCACTCAGAAGGACTCTTGTCTGTTGGTGCGTGTGAATGACTGCGTGCTCCTCGTTGTTTTTCTCCGGTATTGAAAACAGTTTATTCTGTCTTAAATTTTATTGATTATTTACATATTAAGGTACCTGAGGTTGGATTACAAACGTTGTTTGAAATGTTTGGACCAAGTTTACAGGTAACTTTTTACATTGCTTTGTAGGCATGTTGGGGGAGATGGAACAGGTGTATTTCTGAATCAAACGCGGCAAAGAAATGTACATTTATTTTATTGCTATTTCTGACTTTCGTGATGCATCTGCTTGGTTGGAAAATGTTTGTGACGCAATCCGGTGAGGGTGCGCACTTGGTTATCCTCTTTGGGCTAGGCGTGCCTCAAGCGACCCACCTCGACAACATCCGGTGAAATTGCAGAGCGCCAAATTCAAATGACAGAAATCGTAATATTAAACATTCATGAAAATACAAGTGTCATACATCATTTAAAAGCTTAACTTCTTGTTAATCCAGCCGCGTTGTCAGATTTCTAAAAGGCTTTACAGCGAAAGCACACCATGCGATTATCTGAGGACAGCGCCCCGCATACAAAAGCATTAAAAACATTTTCCAACCAAGCAGATGCATCGCGAAAGTCAGAAATAGCGATAAAATAAATCCCTTACCTTCTGGTAAGGGATTTGGTTGCAATCACAAGGGTCCCAGTTACATAACAAATGGTCCTTTTCTTGATAAATTCCTTCTTTATATCCCAAAAAAGTAAGTTTATTTGGCGCGCTTCATTCAATAATCCACCTGTTTCCCCTCGTTCAAAATGCATACAAAATGAATCCCAAACGTTACCAATAAACTTGGTCCAAACATGTCAAACAACGTTCCTAATCAATCCTCAGGTACCCTAATATGTAAATAAACAATACAATTTAAGAGGGAAAATAGTATATTCAATACCGGAGATAAATAACACTACAGCATTTCTAGATGATTCTGTGCTTCCAACTTTGTGGCAACAGTTTGGGGGAAGGCCCTTTCCTGTTTCACCATGACAATGCCCTCGTGCACAAAACGAGGTCCATACAGAAATAGTTTGTCAAGATCGGTGTGGAAGAACTTGACTGGCCTGCACAGAGCCCTGACCTCGACTCCATCAAACACCTTTGGGATGAATTGGAACGCCAACTGCGAGACAGGCCTATTCGCCCAATGTCAGTGCCCGACCTCACTAATGCTGTTGTGGCTGAATGGAAGCAAGTCCCTGCAGCAATGTTCCAACATCTAGTGGAAAGCATT
Organism: Salvelinus namaycush; assembly: GCF_016432855.1. Lineage (NCBI taxonomy): Eukaryota > Metazoa > Chordata > Actinopteri > Salmoniformes > Salmonidae > Salvelinus > Salvelinus namaycush. Next base: position 20,681,849 of record NC_052310.1, read on the forward strand.
CCCAAAAGAGTTGAGGCTTTTGTAGCAGCAAAGGGGGGACCAACTCCATATTATTGCCCATGATTTTGGAATGAGATGTTCGAGGAGCAGGTATCCACACACTTTTGGTCATGTAGTGTATGTGTGGGGTACAGAGATGAGGTAGTCATTCTAAAATCATGTTAAACACTATTAGTCGATGCAACTTATTCTGTAACTTATTAAGCACATTCTTACTCCTGAGCTTATTTAGGCTTGCCATAACAAAGGGTTGAATACTTATTCACTCAAGGTATTTCAGCTTTTAATTTGTAATTCCTTTGTAAAAACATAATTCCACTTCGACATGATGGGTACTGTGTTTAGGCCACACAAAAAAAATCTCTATTTAATCCATTTTAAATTCAGGCTGTAACACAACTAAATTTGGAAAAAGTCAAGGGTTGTGAATACTTTCTGAAGGCACTGTATGGATCACTAAGTTTTAAGGTTGCGCTCAATTCCATTTTGATCAATTCAGATTGAATTGACAACCCTGACTAATATAACACCAATGAAGGGCCTCCCGGGTGGCGCAGGGTGCCACCAGAGACTCTGGGTTCGAGCCCAGGCTCTGTCACAGCTGGCCGCGACCGGGAGGTCCATGGGGCGACGCACAATTGGCCTAGCGTCGTCCGGGTTAGGGAGGGTTTGGCCGGTAGGGATATCCTTGTCTCATCGCGCACTAGCGACTCCTGTGGCAGGCCGGGCGCAGTGCACGCTAACTAGGTCGCCAGGTGCACAGTGTTTCCTCCGACACATTGGTGCGGCTGGCTTCTGGGTTGGATGCGCGCTGTGTTAAGAAGCAGTGCGGCTTGGTTGGGTTGTGTTTCGGAGGACGCATGGCTTTCGACCTTCGTTTCTCCCGAGCCCGTACGGGAGTTGTAGCAATGAGACAAGATAGTAACTACTAACAATTTGATACTACGAAATTGGGGAGAAAAGGGGGTAAACATTTTTACAAAAAAATCTAATAAATATAACACCAATGAACAGCAGTAAAGGAATCTCTATTTTTACTCCATGGGCTTCACAACAGCATGATTAATAACAGGATTCACATGATTGACACAATAACATGATCGACATCAAAGCAAATAACATGAAAACATTGTACAGTAGTAGTCCATTCTGGAGACACCCTCTCAACTTCAACTCTCTGTGTGTCGGTTGGCGCTCTTCTCCATCTTCCGTTTCCTCTTTCCCTCCCTTCTTTGCTCTCCTCAATCTCCACTTCAATCATTCCCTCAATCTTATCTTCTCTATCTCTTTCCTCTCCTCTACGGAGTCCCACACCTCCCTCATCCTTTCCTCTCCCTCCTCTACAGAGTCCCACACCTCCCTCATCCTTTCCTCTCCCTCCTCTCCTCTACAGTCCCACCCCTCCCTCATCCTTTCCTCTCCCTCCTCTCCTCTACGTAGTCCCACACCTCCCTCATCCTTTCCTCTCCCTCCTCTCCTTTACAGAGTCACGCCCCTCCCTCATCCTTTCCTCTCCCTCCTCTCCTCTACAGTCCCAAACCTCCCTCATCCTTTCCTCTCCCTCCTCTCCGGAGTCACGCCCCTCCCTCATCCTTTCCTCTCCCTCCTCTCCTCTACAGAGTCCCACCCCTCCCTCATCCTTTCCTCTCCCTCCTCTCCTCTACGAAGTCACGCCCCTCCCTCATCCTTTCCTCTCCCTCCTCTCCTCTACGGAGTCACACCCCTCCCTCATCCTTTCCTCTCCCTCCTCTCCTCTACAGGCCCAAACCTCCCTCATCCTTTCCTCTTCCCTCCTCTCCTCTACAGAGTCCCACCCACCCCTCCCTCATCCTTTCCTCTCCTCCTCTCCTCTACAGAGTCCCACCCCTCCCTCACCCTTTCCTCTATCTCTCTGCTGTTTTTGATAATCCCCTCTAAAAATACTGGCTATCCGCACGTCTCACTCCTCCCAGTCCCCTGCATATCGTTCCGCCTCACCCACGTTCCAGTCCAGCTCGTTCCTCTCCCTGGCGAACTCTGCCCCCTGGTCATTGGTCTCTGAGGTGCTGCTGTTGTTGTCACCTGCTGATCTCTCATCATCATCATCACTCTGTCTGTCTGTCTGTCTGTCTGTCTGTCTGTCTGTCTGTCTGTCTGTCTGTCTGTCTGTCTGTCTGTCTGTCTGTCTGTCTGTCTGTCTGTCTGTCTGTCTGTCTGTCTGTCTGTCTGTCTGTCTGTCTGTCTGTCTGTCTGTCTGTCTGTCTGTGTGTGTGTGTGTGTGTGTGTGTGTGTGTGTGTGTGTGTGTGTGTGTGTGTGTCTGTGTGTGTGTGTCTGTGTGTGTGTGTGTGCACTGTCAAAACAGAGAGAATGAGAAAGTATACTGGTGACCAGTAACTCCTGGGCCCTGGTACGAATTACTTTCAAAGCAAGAATCGGATTATTTCTGTTGCAGCCAAGCTAAAACCACAAAACGTCATAATAAACCTCTGATTTGTCTATAGCCTTAACAACTTAGCTAGGACCAACGGAAGTTAGAGGTAACGTTATCATGAATCAGCATTTTGGTGAGGGGTAAAATATGTTCACATTTTTTTGCACTTCAACAATGACAGTACTGGGATTTGATATTTGAAAGTCTTTTTACCTTAAATGCTTGTCATCTTTAACTGTATTCTCATGTTGTCTCGATCCATGGTTATTCATTCACCGAAAACATCAGAGAATGCTCTTTCTACAAGAGGCAGAACAACTCTGATGTCCTTTTATCCAAATGGAACTGGAACCGTGCACCCGCTGTGACACGCTTTTACGCTTTAACATGCTAAGTAGTTGCAAAGTAGCTAAAAAAAATTGTAAGAAGTTGCTAATTAGCTCAAATGCTAACGTTGTCTGTGGAGATTCAAACACGCAACCGTTAGTTGCTAGATGTTAGCATTATACGCCCACCCATCCACTCTCCTTTCTTTTTTGCCTTAAGTAACCATCTGTCTTGTGTAACCATACCAAACTTAACATATCATACTAATTTGAGTGTCCCAGATTTACATTTACTATCTAACTTCTAGTCTATGAGACCAGGCTGCAGGGGTATACAACCCTGTTCCTGGAGTGCTGCAGGCACAGCAGGGTTTTGCTCCAAATAGACACCACATTAGCCTGGGTACCAGTCTCTTTAACTAACATTCCACTCATTGCCTCTCCTTGTCCTTGTAAAAAGAGACTGGGCTTTTGGCAATCTTCAAATATGAACATTATATCATTAATGAGCTGGAGGAGATCAGAGGATTTGATCCTGATTCCAGAGCCTTCACAGCTATCATCCAATCCCAATGTTGGTGCCAATTAGACTGACAGGAAAAAGTTCTTACTTAATTCATACATTTGATTGGAAACATTCTAACACTGGGCATTCTGGCATAGTACATTTAATTGTGAACATAAACATTGGGCGCTGGGAGAACAGAGGATTCCCGTTTATTGCATTTTAACCACCAGCCAATGTGATCACACCATACCAGAGAAGCTCTCAGGATTTAAACTTCTTCGTCAGTTCATTGTAGCCTATTTTATATCCAGCAAGCAAGAGCAAAGTAAGTGACCAAACTCTATTGCTAGTTCTGGGACACGCATTGGGCTATAGGATACTGGTGCAAGAGCTATAAGAGGAACAGAGGATAGAAGAGAGAGAGCCCGTTGGAGATGACACATGAATTGTGCAAGATTGGAACAGTGAAGACAGAGATGTGTAAATTAGAACTTAATTCATAGGCTATTAATCCACCATTCGTATTCTAGCCTAGATATTAAGCCCGGCCTACGACAGGGAATTTTGGAGACCATCACCCGGGCAATGCAAGCCAGAGACCAAAACATATTTTTGTCTGATGCACGGTTTGTGCCAATGAATTGAAGTTGAACATCGCCAAATGCGTCAGCTTAATTACATGTGCAATAAAAAAGTAGGCCTATAGTGCCTAGACCAATTTAACGAAACCCTGGCTGTTGGCGTAGGCAACAGATCGCAAAGCAGGGAATCCCCATTCCACACTGAGCTAATTTTTGGAAATGGCAAGTTCACTTTGTCATCCATAAAGTGCAAGTGCTCTGCCCACCAGCGCACATCAGCAGGATGGGGGACCTTTCAATTAGGGGGGACGTCTAACGTGGATCGCCCAAAAAATGATTAGAACACATTTCCTCAATTAAAATATTAGAACTATGGGGACACCTATACATTTGGCAGCCAAGCACGAGTGAGCATTGCAGTCTTTTATCATCTAGACATGGTGTTGAAATATATTCATGCCTAGAATTTAAAAAAAAAAGGTTTCCGTCACAGACTAAATTGAATGAAAATTATAAAGAATTACAGTTTAGCAGTTTAGAAAAATTAATCCCATGCAAATCTTCCTCTGGAGTAAGGCACATGCTTGGATAATAATTACATAACCAACGTCTCTACTATAGCCTCCACTTCCCCCTTCAAACTCTTGAAAGGCGACGTTATTTTAACATTGTGCCATAATGTAGCCTAGGTCTACTTTTTGATGGACTACAGACACGATTCAAAGGTTTTGAATATGTTTTTAGGAAATGAGAAATGTGATTTGTGTGTGTCTGAGATGCGCTGGTGGCTTTGATTGATTGGTCCTTTTAGGCTACACACACACGCCTACATACACACACACACACACACACAGGCAGTAAGACAGTCCCCCGTAAACAGCTAAAACAGACTTCCCCGTAAGTGTAACTTGAACAAGCAGGTCTTTACCTGGTCGTTGGTCTCTGAGGTGCCACTGTTGTTGTCACCTGCTGATCTCTCATCATCATCATCACTCTGTTCGTAGCTCTCATGTTTGGGCTGCTACACACCACTATGCTAATTGTCGGAGAGTAATATAGCTATACTAGTGTGTGTGTTCGATAATTCTTTCTATGTCCATTCAGAAAGTTTCCATCTCATAAGGGAAGAGGGACCAACAATATAACTGAAATGAGCATAACAAATTGTAAAAATGTAAGCAAGTCATGATAATCAGCATATGTGCAAGGAATGACGACGGGTGCCAGTTTTGTGTTTCTTTCCTCTCATTAATGGGATGCAACTGAATCAAACGCAGCTCGATGAAAAAAAAATTGGCCAATATTTTCCGTGTTGTTATTTCTCTCTCATTACAGAGTCCTCTCTAGTCACTTTGAACAACATGATCTTGCATTGACAATGACTTCTCACAGGGGAATTACTTCAGCAGGTCATAACGGTATTGTTTGCTGTTGTTCTTAAACTTCAAATGTTCATATTGCACCATATTTGCGCACACGTCATGTTCCATAACATTGTCATGGAAACTATTTACAGTATGTTGTTGCCAACTACCAATCAGCAAAATGTGTCGTAAATCCGGCAGCATATTGAACGTTGAGATTCCCGAAAGTCCAGTCTCTTGGGCAATGATAATTGATCAGTTCTGTGATTGCCTAAATGCAACACAGCTGGTTTTCCTGGTCTTCTAGGCCTACCCCTGCTCTACCCAGTACTTTCAGTTCCCAAAATAAAATACAGTATAGTTGCATAAGATTGTTCAAACAACCATCCTAACAGAAGTCTTCTGATTATTCCAAAAATAATAAGTATTTTCACACGCCAAGCATTAAATAGTAAAAATATAGTAGGCCAAGGATTAAATAGTAAAAATATTAGGCCAAGCATTAAATAGTAAAAATATAGTAGGCCAAGCATTAAATAGTCAAATAAAAAGTAATGTATCTGTCACGCCCTGATCTGTTTCACCTGTCTTTGTGATTGTCTCCACCCACCTCCAGGTGACTCCTGTTTTCCCCTTTTGTCCCCGGTGTATTTATCCCTGTGTTTCCTGTCTCTCTGTGCCAGTTCGTCTTAATTTGCCAAGTCAACCAGCGTTTCTCCTAGCTCCTATTTTTCCCAGTCTCTGTTTTTTTCCTAGCCCTCCTGGTTTTGACCCTTGCCTGTCCTGACGCCGAATCCGCCTGCCTGACCTCTCTGTGTCACGTTCCTGACCTGTTTTCTGTTGTTTTGTATGTGTTTAGTTGGTCAGGGCGTGAGTTGGGGTGGGTAGTCTGTGTTGTTTGTTCTATGTTAAGTGTCAGGTTTAATTGACCTTGTATGGCTCTCAATCAGAGGCAGGTGTTTTACGTTTTCCTCTGATTGAGAACCATATATAGGGAGGTTGTTTCACATTGTTTGTTGTGGGTGGTTGTCTTCCGTGTCCGTATGTCAACCACACTGGACTGTTTCGTTTGTCGTTCATGTATGTATTCTGTTATTTGGTGTTGGATTGTGATGTGGATTTTATTATTTTCTCGGGACAGTTTAGTCCGGTGTTTTTGGACTCGTCTTTTCATGCGCCCGTGTGTTTAGGGCATGATCGTTTTCCCTGTCTATTGGAAAATAAATCCACTTTCTTGAAACCCTGCTCTCTGCGCTTGACTCCTCCACCCAGTACTCCTAGCAGCTCTGACACTCTGCCTGTTCTGACCTCAAGCCTGCCTATCCCCTTGTACTGTTTGGACTCAGACCTGTTCACTGAACCCCTGTCTGTCCTGACCTCGAGCCTACCTATCCCCTGGTACTGTTTGGACTCTGCCCTGGTTTATGAACTCTCGCCTATCCCCGACCTGCCTTTTGCCTACCCCTTGTGTTATAATAAATATCGTCGCTCAACCATCTGCCTCCTATGTCTGCATTTGGGTCTCGCCTTGTGCCCTTACAGTATCAGTGTTAAAGACAAAATGTTTCACTGCTGACAAATGTAATCCAATCAACAAAAGCATGCATTAATGCATGCATTAATGAAATGAAAGCCCTATCATAACAGCAGTGATTAAATCAATTTTCACAGTGAAAACTTAGTAAGCATTATTTTGGATTTCCAATAGGACATGTCTGGTTTTCTGGTTGAATCTACATCAGATATCTGTTTTGATCTCCTGTATGTATCTGGTGTGATTTTAAGCTGCGTGTTTGAGAAAGATTATCTCCACACTCAGAGTAGTGGTAAGACTTTTCTCTTGTGTGAACTGTCTAACGAACTACACCACCGGTCAAAAGTTTTAGAACATCTACTCATTAATGTTTTTTTGTTTTGTTTTTTTAAACTATTTTCTACATTGAAAAAATAATAATGAAGACATCAAAACTATGAAATAACACATATGGAATCATGTAGTAACCAAACAAGTGTTAAACAAATCAAAATATATTTGAGATTTGAGATTCTTAAAATAGCCACTCTTTTCCTTGATGACAGCTTTGCACACCCTTGGCATTCTTTCAACCAGGTTGGCTATATGATCACACTGGTAATAGATCCATTGTTTTATTACGTGTGAGGCACAGCTGAGTGAGCATACATTTAAACAATTTGCTTTTTATTTTTATTTTACTGGGCTGATGGTGTCTGCATCTGATGGTCAGTCTCAGCGGAGGGAGAGAGCAGCAGAGTGAGGGTCCGCCTCTCAACATCCCTCCGTTCTCCCTTTCCTCCACTGACACTGACCAAAAAGGGACACCGTCTTCCAGAAAATGGGGAAACTCGAGTCGCACTGCATTATTTAATGCAAGAATTCTCATTCACAAATGCATGTTGTTACTCCTATGAACAGAGAAAGTGAAATATTCCTCTATTAAAAAATACCCAAGCTGCTAATAATAACAACGCAAGCCTATAAATACACTTGCCCACTCATTCATTACTGCTGCACTGCTTGCTGTAGAGCTGAGTGGAAATAGGAAGAACGCACATTTCACGGCTTATAAAAGTGTTGAATACAAAGTGTTGACAGTGCGGAGTAAGAACTTAAAGATCAACTCACTGGGCTCCTGAGTGGCACAGCGGTCTAAGACACTGTATCTCAGCGCAAGAGGTGTCATTACAGTCACTACAGTGCAAGAGGTGTCATTACAGTCACTACAGTGCAAGAGGTGTCATTACAGTCACTACAGTGCAAGAGGTGTCATTACAGTCACTATAGTCCCTGGTTCAAATCCAGGCTGAATCCCATCCAGCCTTGATTGGGCGTCCCATAGGGCGGAGCACAATTGGCCCAGCGTCGCCCGGGTTTGGCCGGGGTAGGCTGTCATTGCAAATAAGAATTTGCTAGCGGGAGAACTTCAAGTGAAGCTGGAGGGCGCGCAATTCAAATAAATAATGTAGGTACATACAAGTGTCTTATATCGGTTGAAAGCTTAAATTATTGTTAATCTAACTGCACTGTCTGATTTACAGTAGCCATTACAGCGAAAGCATGCCATGCGATTGTTTGAGGATTGCACCCCACATCAAAATATTTTGAATAATTCAAAAAATAGCGATTAAATATTCACTTACCTTTTGAAAATCTTCCACTGACTTGTCTTCCAAAGAGTCCCAGCTATAACATGTAGTGTCGTTTTGTTAGATAAAATCCTTCTTTATATCCCAAAAAGTCAGTTTAGTTGGCGCCATCGATTTGAGTAATCCACTCGTTCAACATGCAGAGAAAGGAATCCAAAATGTACCGCTAAACTTTGTTAAAACAAGTCAAAATACCTTTCTATTGACTCCTGAGATACCCTAAAATGTAATCAAACTATAATATTTCATACGGAAAGAAGTATGTTCAATAGGAAACTGATATTAGCAGGTGCGTCTTGTTTCCTCGCGCACCCAAACACGAATTTCCAATAGTGTGTCCCAGTACTAAAACTTATATTTCTTACTCGTTTTGGAAGAAACCAGCCTGAAACCTTGAACATAGAGTGCTGACACCCTGTGGAAGCCATAGGAATTGCATACTGGGAGCTAGATTTCATTATTTCCCTATACTTTCCATTGTAAGAGCATGGGCTCTCAAAATAAAGAAATCATGTTTGTTTTTCTTTGGATTTTCTTCTACCATATCTATTCTGTTATAGTCTCCAACATTATTTTAACATTTCTACAAACTTCAAAGTGTTTTCTTTCCAATGGTACCAATTGTATGCATATTCTGGCTTCGGAGTCTGAGCAACAGGCAGTTTACTTTGGGCACATCAGTCAGGCAGAAATTGAGAAAAAAGGACCCTAGCCTTGACTTGCCTGGTTAAATAAAATTATTAAAAACAGCAGCTCTTTGCTGTATTCCTTGACAGTTTCTCTCTAGTGATGGTTTTAAACGTTTTGAAATCTCATAGTATCAATTTTTCTGTTGCTTTCTTTTATGCCTTCTAAATTACTGCAGACATGGTAATCTGAACCATCCGATTGGCCAGCTGTAGACCTATAGTTGACTTGATTTGATCTCTGGGCCCGCCAGGAAGGCAGAGTTTGTACCTTCAGACACATGAAATGGTTCAAAATGGCAACAGTTTGCCTATCCGGCGCGTGAATCGGGTGCACCTAATGCCAACAGCTCGAGACAAATAAAAAATATAGGAACACAAGGCATTATCATTTTTACAGAAATGTTTGGCGATCGACTAGGAATGCCTTGGAGATCGACAGGTTGATCGTGATCAACCGGTTGGTGACCACTGCTCTAGAAAGTTGAGTGTTCAATCTCAGGCTTTTCTTCTGGGCTGATATTTCTGCCTTACAGTCCCAGGGGAGCTATGCAGCATTCTTGGGGCTACTGCAAGCATGCGCACGTGTGCAGTTTAGAGGGACCATTGCTCTTATGCTTTATATATCCTTGAGTGTCAGGGACTACTATTTTACTGTACATAATCAGATGGTATTATGTTTGATGAAAGTAAATGAAACAGATTAAATAACATCCAGCTAAACCAAAGTCTCTAAAGAGACATTGGCAGTTTGAAGTGTCTCAAATCCTATTTATTTATTTTCATATCCAATTAGAATCTGTTCTTTTTGCTGCAGTCTGGACAGCCTAAAAACACATGGAATCTGATATTTCAAGGACCCCACACACCCCAGTCATGATGTCACGCCCTGACCTTAGTTTTCTATATTTTCTGTATTATTTTGGTCAGGTCAGGGTGTGACGAGGGTGGGTATGTGTGTTTTTGTCTTGTCTAGGGTTTTTGTTAATCTACGGGGATTTTGTATGTCTAGGTATGTAGGTTTATGGTGGCCTGAATTGGTTCCCAATCAGAGGCAGCTGTTTATCGTTGTCTCTGATTGGGGATCCTATTTAGCTTGCCATTTTCCATTTAGGTTTTGTGGGTAGTTGTCTATGTGTAGTTGCATGTCAGCACGCTGTTATTTATAGCTTCACGTTCGTTTTGTTGTTTTTGTTAGTTTGTTCAGTGTTCTTCCGTTATTAAAAGAAGAATGTATTCACATCACGCTGCGCCTTGGTCTCCTCACTACGACGAACGTGACACACGAGCTGTTCTCTCCCTTACCAAAGGGCAGACGTATCAGAACATGAGGTCTGATACCAACAGGCTCAGAGACAGTTTCTATCTACAAGCCATCAGACTGCTGAACACTTGAACAGGTCTGACTACCTGCTCTGATTCTCCACACCTTAGCACACATTACAGCTGTTGGTACCAGACTCTTATTATACTGCTCAATTTATACACTTGCCCCGGTCCCCCCTTCCCCAATACACATATATATATTGTACTATAAATTGTGCCTTCCTGTATTATACTTACGCAAAAAAAATATATATTCTGCTGCCATTTACTTTATGTTCCTATTCTTATTTTTATTATTTCTTATTGTTGTTGCATTCTCAAGAAGGAACATGCAAGAAAGCAATTAGTTGGACGATATACCATGCGTATCCTGTACATACGACTAATAAAGCGTGAAAATAAACGTGAAAATATTTCAAGACACATTTCAAACCACCTTTGTAGTTAGTTTGAAGTCAGATAATAATCTGATTCCTGGCCATGCGACTTGTGTCTGAAGGGTCAAATCTGAATTCCCTCAAGTGTTTTTTAGACCGTTATTTGGCATGTCTTGTTGCTTACAAGCTACTTTGTTGAGCTGATTGACAAGAACATTTGGTAGCTAACTAGCTTGTTAATTGTTTAGAAACAAATGATTGAAGATGTTGGGAAGATAAACAGCTCTTGTACCTTGCTAGCTAGTTGACTGCTGTTGTTGTAAAGGGTCATGAGACCCCTACAGGACTCCAATTGCTTCCAATTACCCTAGGTCACGCCCCTTCCCTCCACACCTGTTCCCACTCCCTAATCACCTCTACCTTTTTCACCCCTTTCAGTTCCGTATTTAAGCAGAATGCTCCTTCCTACACTCTAGAATAGTTTTATTGGTGATGCCACGGTGTGGCGCTATCCTTCCATTTTACGTGATATGATTAAGTGTCATATATTGTAGGAGAAATGTAAGTTAACCATGTATACTACTTTGCTTGAACTTATGTTGTATCCTTTATAGCTATGCTAATTACTTTTTATGTTTAGTCCTGACAGCCTCCTTAGTTTGTAGTTATACAGCGCCTTCAGAAAGTATTCACACCCATTGACTTTTTCCACATTTGCCTGGATACAGCCCGAATTTAAAATGTGTTCAATTGAGTGTGTCACTGGCCTACACACAATACCCCATAATGTCAAAGTGGAATTATGTTAGAAATGTCAACAAATGAATTAAAAATGACATGTCTTGAGTCAAGTATTCCACCCCTTTGTTATGGCAAGCCATAATAAGTTCAGGAGTAAAAATATGCTTAAATTGCATGGACTCACTCTGTGCAATAATAGTGTTTAAGATGATTTTTTAATGACTACCTCATTGCTGTACCCCACACATACAATTATCTGTAAAATCCCCTCATTTGAGTAGTGAATTTCAAACACAGATTCAACCACAAAAGACTGGGGATGTTTTCCAATGCCTCGCAAAAGGGCACCTATTGGGAGATGGGTAACAAATTTAAAAAGCAGACTGAATATCCCTTTGAGCATGGTAAAGTTATTAATTACACTTTGGATGGTGTATCAATACACCCAGTCACTACAAAGATACAGGCGTCCTTCCTAACTCAGTTGCCATAGAGGAAAGAAACAGCTCAGGTAATTCACCATGAGGCCAATGGTAACTTTAAAACAGTAACAGAGTTTAATGGCTGTGATAGGAGAAAATTGAGGATGGATCAACAACATTGAAGTTACTCCACAATACTAACCTAAATTACAAAGTGAAAAGAAGGAAGCTGTACAGAATACAACTATTCCAAAACATGCATACTGTTTGCAATAAGGCACTAAAGTAAAACTGACACATTATTGCCAAAGGAATTCACTTCATGTCCTGAATGCAAAGTGTAATGTTTGGGGAAAATCCACCACATCACTGAGTACCACTTCATATTTTCATCAAGGTGGTGGCTGCATCATGTTATGGGTATGTTTGTCATCGGCAAGGACTAGGGAGTTTTTTGGGATATAAAGAAATGGAAATGTCTTGCTGTGTTTGGTTTTCACCAGACATAATGGGACCAATCTTGTACAAAAAGTTGACTACATTTTCCAAAAAGCACCTGGAAGCACCTGGAGGATCATTAAGACTATTGGAAGAATGTTCTATGGACAGATGAGGTAAACAACTTTTTGGATGACATGGGTCCCATTATTCCTGGCAAAAACCAAACACTGCATTCCACAGTAAGAACCTTATACTAACGGTCAAGCATGTTGGTGGTAGTGTGATAGTTTGGGAATGCTTTGCTGCCTCAGGACCTGGACGACTTGCCTTCATAGAAGGAAGCATGAATTCTGCTCTGTATCAGAATATTAGGCCATCCGTCTGTGAGCTGAAGCTGAAGCACAGCTGGGTCATGCAGCAAAACAATGATTTAGAACACACACTCAAGTCTACGTGAAAATAGCTAAAAAGCAACACATTTTAAGTTTTAGAAAGTCCAGACCTAATCCCAATTGAGATGTTGTGGCAGGACTTGAAACAAGCAATTCATGCTTGAAAACTCACAAATGCTGCTGAGTTAAAGCAGTTCTGAATGGAAGAGTGGGCCAAAATTCCTCCACAGTGACGTGAGAGACTAATCAACAACTACAGGAAGCGTTTGGTTGGAGTCATTGCAGCTAAAGGTGGCACAACCAGTTATTGAGTGTAAGGGGGCAATTACTTTTTCACACAGGGGCATTTATATATGAAATATATTAAATAAGTATGTAATTGTTGTATTATTTGTTCACTCAGGTTCCCTATCATTCAGTTTGGAAAAAAAAGCAAAAGTAGAGAATTTGAAAGTGGGCAAATATACTGAACAAATATAAACGCAACATGCAACAATTTCAACAATTTTACTGAGTTACAGTTCATATAAATTAATCAGTCAATTGAAATAAATTCATTAGGCCCTAATCTATGGATTTCAAATGACTGGGCAGGGGCACAGCCATGGGGGGGCCTGCGAGGCCTTAGGCCCATCTACTTGGGAGCCAGGCCCACCCATTGGGAAGCTAGGACCTGCCAATTGGAATGAGTTTTTCGCCACAAAAGGGCTTTATTACAGGCACAAATACTCCTCAGTTTCATCAGCTGTCCGAGTGGCTGGTCTCAGATGATCCCGCAGGTCAAGAAGCCGGATGTGGAGGTCCTGGGCTGGTGTGGTTACACATGGTCTGTGGTTGTGAGGCCGTCTTGGACATACTGCCAAATTATCTAAAACTACGTTGAGGCAGCCTATGGTAGAGAAATGAACATTACATTCTTTGGCAACAGCTCTGGTAGACATTCCTGCAGTCACCATGCCAATTGCAGGCTCCCTCAAAACTTGAGACATCTGTGGCATTGTGTTGTGTGACAAAACTGCACATTTTAGTGTGGCCTTTTAGTGTCCCCAGCACATGGTGCACCTGTGTAATGATCATGCTGTTTAATCAGCTTCTTGATATGCCACACCTGTCAGATGGATGGATTATATTGGCAAAGGAGAAATGGCCACTAACAGGGATGTAAACAAATTTGTGCACAAAATTTGAGAAAAATAAGCTTTTTGTGCTTATGGAACATTTCTGGGATCTTTTATTTCAGCTCATGAAACATGGGATCAACACTTTACATGTTGCATTTATATTTTTGTTTAGTATACTTTTTCACAGCACTATATATGGGATGGAAGTAACTAGATATGATTCAATTCCTAAATACACCTTGCGGGTCCTCCCATGAGCACGCCAAACCAAGGGTTGGAAACCCCAGAATCTGAAATGAACTCATTTATTTTAGGAACCGAAAACAAAAGTGATCTATACTGTTCCAGAACAAAACCGTTATTTTAGAAGCATGGGAACCAATAAGCATGGGAACCAAAGCCCTCTGTCACTCAAACATATTCCAGCGTCTGCTTGCCAGCTGGAAATCTTTGCCAGTGGGTGTGTGTGTGTATAAGCTACCTGCTCTTCCCCTCTGAATCATAGGTTACTGTAGCCTTCTGATGACGTTACAAACGTAATTCAGAAATTAGGGAGAGAGGATTAATTAGAGAATAATAAAAACATTTCAATGCTAGTTGTAAGGGAGTGCGTAACTGGCGGCAGGGAAGTCAGGTGCAGGAGAGCAAAACTGGGTAATCAACGGAGCAGTTTTAATCATAAAACCACCGGTAACCAGAACAACAAACAAATGGGTACAAAACCCATCACGCACCAGAGACAATGTGCACATGCACTTACAATAAACAATTCCGCACAAAGACATGGGGGGAACAGAGGGTTAAATACACAACATGTAATGAGGGAAATTGAGACCAGGTGTGTGAGAAGACAAGACAAAACAAATGGAAAATGAAAAGTGGATCGATGATGGCCAGAAGACCGGCGACGCCGACCGCCGAGCGTCGCCCGAACAAGGAGAGGAACCAACTTCGGCGGAAGTCGTGACAGTACCCCCCCCCCTTGACGCGCGGCTCCAGCAGCGCGCCGACACCGGCCTCGGGGACGACCCGGAGGGCAAGGCGCAGGGCAATCCGGACGGAGACGGTGGAACTCCTGCAGCATTGAAGGGTTCAACACGTTCTCGACCGGAACCCAGCACCTCTCCTCCGGACCATACCCCTCCCACTCCACGATGTACTGAAGGCCCCTCGCCCGATGCCTCAAATCCAGTATGGAGAGAACGGAGTACGCCGGGGCCCCCTCGATGTACAGAGGGGGCGGAGGAACCTCCCGCACCTCAGACTCCTGGAGCGGGCCCGCCACCACCGGCCTGAGGAGAGACACATGGAACGAGGGGTTAATACGGTAATCGGGGGGAAGCTGTAACCTGTAACAAACCTCGTTCACTCTCCTCAGGACTTTAAATGGCCCCACAAACTGCGGGCCCAGCTCCCGGCAGGGCAGGTGGAGGGGCAGGTTTCGGGTCGAGAGCCAGATCCGGGGCCTCACTGCGAACACCGGGGCCTCACTGCGGGGACGGTCTGCGCTGTTTTTCTGGCGCAGCACGGCCCGCTGAAGGTGAACACGGGCAGCTTCCCATGTCTCCTCCGCGCGCCTGAACCAGTCGTCCACCGCAGGAGCCTCGGTCTTACTCTGATGCCAAGGCACCAGAACCGGCTGGTACCCCAGTACGCACTGGAAGGGAGAGAGGTTAGTGGAGGAGTGGCGGGCGCAGACCTCCCTCCTCCTTCTTCACAAAAAAGAAACTCGAGGCGGGTGAAGTGGAGGACCGAATGTACCCCTGACGCAGGGATTCGGAGACATATGTTACCATAGCCGCCGTCTCCGCCTGTGAGAGGGGATACACGTGACTCCTGGGAAGTGCAGCGTCTACCAGGAGATTTATCGCACAATTGCCCCGTCGATGGGGTGGTAATTGAGTCGCCTTCTTTTTGGATAAGGCGAGAGCCAAATCGCCATATTCAGGGGGAATGCGCACGGTGGAGACCTGGTCTGGACTTTCCACCGTAGTAGCACCAACGGAAACCCCTAAACACCTCCCCGAGCACTCTTGCCAAGAAACAGTGGGGTCATGACAAGCTAACCAGGGTAGGCCTAGCACCACGGGACATGCAGGAGAGTCAATGAGGAAGAGACTAATTCTCTCCTTGTGAACCCCCTGCGTCACCATGCCCAGAGGAGCGGTGGCATCCCTAATCAACCCTTACCCTAATGGTCGACTATCTAAGGCGTGAACGGGGAAGAGCACAGCCACGGGAACAATGGGGATCCCTAAACTATGGGCGAACGATCTATCTATAAAATTCCCAGCCGCGCCTGAATCGACGAGTGCCTTATGCTGGGAATGCGGGGAAAACTACAAAAACATATGTGCAACAGAGGGCTCTGGGTGAGAATGGTGCCGGCTTACCTGGTGTGACGCCAGAGTGCCCTGCCTGCTGCCTCGATTCCCAGAGGAACCAACCCGGCACCGACCGGCAGTGTGACCTCTGCTGCCACAGATGGTGCACGAGCTGGAACCTCCTCCGGTCTCCCTGCGCACCGCACCTCCCAGCTCCATGGGTATCGGAGAGGTGCGGGGGGATGGAATCGACAGACCCCGATCTGGACGTCCGTGGGTAGCCAGCAGGTTATCCAGCCGGATGGACAGGTCCACCAGCTGGTCGAAGGTGAGGGTGGTGTCTCTGCAAGCCAACTCCCGACGGATGTCCTCGTGCAAACTGCAATGATAATGATCGATCAGGGCCCTGTCGTTCCATCCCACGCCGGCGGCCAGGGTCCGAAACTCCAGGGCGAACTCCTGGGCGCTCCTCGTCCCCTGCCTCAGATGAAAGAGGCGCTCCTCGAAATGGTCCAACGCTGCATCTCCCTCTCCCCACTTGGCGTTGGCCCACTCCAGGGCTTTCCCAGAGAGGCACGAGACGAGGGTGGATACCCTCTCATGGCCCGAAGGAGCTGGGTGGACGGTTGCCAGGTATAGGTCGAGCTGCAACAGGAACCCCTGGCAGCCTGCAGCCGACCCGTCGTATTCCCGGGGAAGGGCGAGACGAATCCCACTGGGACCAGGAGAAGGGGGGGCGAGTAGTGGAGACCCCGGTTGTGCTGGTGGAGGCTCTGGAAGAACTCCCTGTCTCTCCCAGCGGTCCATTGTTTGGACAACGCGGTCCATGGTGGTGCCAAGATGGTGGAGCATTGCCGCGTGGATTTGGATTAGTAGATTTTGATAGAAAACACTCTAAAGTTTCCAAAACTGTTAAAATAATGTCTGTGAGTATAACAGAACTCATATGGCAGGCGAAAACCTAAGAAAAATCCAACCAGGAAGTGGGAATTCTGAGGTTTGTAGTTTAAGTGAATGTCTATCGAATATCCAGTGTCTGTGGGGTCAGATTGCACTTCCTACGGCTTCCACTAGATGCCAACAGTCTTTAGAACGTTGTTTCAGGCTTCTACTATGAAAGGGGAGCGAATAAGAGCTGTTTGAACCAGTGGTCTGGCTGAAAGCCTTTAGCTAAGTCTCGTGCGCAGCCGTGAGCACGAGCTCCGTTCCTTTTCCTTTCTAAAGACAAAGGAATTGTCCGGTTGGAATATTACTGAATATTTATGATAAAAACACCCTAAGGATTGATTAGAAACATCGTATGACATGTTTCTACAAACTCAAATGGAACTTTTTTGACTTTGTCTAGACTTTGTGCCCGTGCGTTGTGCATTTGGATTACTGGACTAAAGGAGGTATTTGGACATAAAGATTAACTTTATCGAACAAAACAAACATTTATTGTCTAACATGGAGACCTGGGAGTGCCATCAGATGAAGATCAAAGGTAAGTGATTAATTTTAATGCTATTTCTGACTTTTGTGACACCTCTCCTTGGTTGGAAAATGGCTGTGTGGTTTTGTGGCTAGGCGCTGACCTAACATAATCGCATGGTGTGCTTTAGCTGTAAAGCCTTTTTGAAATCGGACACTGTGGTTGGATTAACAAGAAGTGTATCTTTAAAATGGTGTATAATACTTGTATGTTTGAGGAATTTTAATTATGAGATTTCTGTTGTTTGAATTTGGCGCCCTGCAATTTCACTGGCTGTAGGCCGCTAGCGGAACCCCCTTCCCAGAAAGGTTAAGGATTCTATATAAAAAGTTGGTCCAACATTAAACCAACTCGGAAGTTCAGACGTTCAAAGTTCCTCCATAGAAGCTGCTGCTCCGTAGGTATGACTCTGTGGGCCTAATTCAGATAATGCATGTCATAAAATGCCCAGTGCTTCCTCAATCCTCACTAGCTCTCTCCTCGCCCTCAAAGTTGCAATTGCATCTCGAACCCTACACTGACTGGCAGCACAGTGTGTGTGTTTGTCTTTCATTATGATTACACCAGGCTGTTACGGCAAAATACAATTTGCTCTTTACAGCTTTGCTATAGGCCTACGGATTAAATTGCTTACCCGCTCCACAGCAAGCTGCTCTATCCGCTCCACCTAATTTAACGTCGAACTATATGTAAAAACATATATATTTGAGAGGTTTATAAAGGAACAGAAAGGATTTATATAAACCAGTACATTTTGGGGGTTCGAACCGGTTCAGAACTTTATTTTCCTAGACAAAACAGTGGGACGGAACAAAAAAATATATAGCTTTGGTTAAGAAATAATAGATTGAACAATAATTTTGGTTCCAGCCTCTATCCCACTGCTTTGTATGTATGACATGTATGAGTATTTTTCAAACAATGCTTTCTAAAAATGCTGTGGTGCTTACAAACATAATGGGAAAGGTTGTAGTAGACGTAAACCATCCCAGGAGAGTTCACACCTCTTTCACTCTGAGCATTATTCCAATGACTGAAAACACCCATTAACACTTGAAACCAAATTAAATGGGTTATTGATTGTCCATTGGCTTTAGGCCAATTCTAGAAGTAGGCCTTGTTAAGATTTATCTTAGCTCAGAAGGGCTCTGAAATGAGAAGTAGGTACAAGGGCATTAATAGTTCAAAGGTGTCTATTATCGATGAGTTTTTTATACCTGAGAACACAAACATTTGTAATTAAATCAAATCAGCTAATCAGAAAAAGTAAAATAACATGTACAACATTCAAGACAAACATTGTTCAATACTGACACAATTTTTTTGAATTGTATTGATCATAATGCTTTATGGTGTAGAGGTCCAACCTATAAGCTTCTAATTGTATTTGACCATTATATTGGCAGTTTATTGTGTTCATCAACATGTCCTGCGTGCCAAATCAATTTTTAATGGAGAGCAATTTCATACATTGATCAAATTACCTCAAAAGAGAGAGTGGGAAGGGGAGGATTGCACCTAGCTACAGTTTGTACGCCAGATATGTGATAACTATGTTTTCATTGGTGGGTGTTACAGGTTAGCTTATATAAAACGCCATACTTACGCGAAATGCTTACTTACAAGCCCTTAACCAACAATGCAGTTTTAAGTAAAGAAAATAGTGTTAACTGAAGTAAAAAATTTAAAAAATACAAATAAAGGGGCGGCAGGTAGCCTAGTGGTTAGAGCATTGGGCCAGTAACCAAAAGGTTGCTGGCTTGAATCTCCGAGCTGACAAGGTAAAAATGTATTGATTTTCCCATGATGTCAAGCAAAGAGGCACTGAGTTTGAAGGTAGGCCTTGAAATACATCCACAGGTACACCTCCAATTGACTCAAATGATGTCAATTAGCCTATCAGAAGCTTCTAAAGCCATAACATAATTTTCTGGAATTTTCCAAGCTGTTTAAAGGCACAGCCAATTTAGTATATGTAAACTTCTGACCCATTGGAATTGTGATACAGTGAATTATAAGTGAAATAACCTATCTGTAAACAATTGTTAGAAAAATTACTTGCCATGCACAAAGAAGATGTCCTAACCGACTTGCCAAAACTATAGCTTGTTAACAAGAAATTTGTGGAGTGGTTGAAAAATTTGTTTTAATGACTCCAACCTAAGTGTATGTAAACTTCCGACTTCAACTGTACATGTAGGTAGAGGTAAAGTGACTATGCATGGATAATAAACAGAGAGTAGCATCAGCGTAAAAATGGGGGGGGGGACTGTAAATAGTCCGGGTAGCCATTTGATTAGCTGTTCAGGAGTCTTATGGCTTGGGGGTAGAAGCTGTTAAGAAACCTTTTGGACCTAGACTTGGCGCTCCGGTACAGCTTGCCGTGCGGTAGCAGAGAGAACAGTTTATGACTAGGGTGGCTGGAGTCTTTGGCAATTTTTGGGGCCTTTCTCTGACACCGCCTGGTACAGAGGTCCTGTATGTCAGGAAGCTTGGCCCCAGTGATGTACTGGGACGTACGCACTACCCTCTGTAGTGTCTTGAAGTCGGAGGTCGAGCAATTGCCATATCAGGCGGTGATGCAACCAGTCAGGATGCTCTCAATGGTGCAGGTGTAGAACATTTTGAGGACCCATGCCAAATCTTTTCAGTCTCCTGAGGGGGAATAGGCGTTGTCATGCTGTCTTCATGACTGTCTTGGTGTGTTTGGACCATAATAGTTTGTTGGGGATGTGGACACCAAGGAACTTGAAGCTCTCAACCTGCTCCACTACAGCCCCGTCGATGAGAATGGGGGCGTGATCTGTCAATCTCTTTCCTGTAGTCCACAATCATCTCTTTTGTCTTGATCTTATTGAGGGAGAGGTTGTTATCCTGGCACCGCCCTGTCAGGTCTCTGACCTCCTCCCTATAGGCTGTGTCATCGTTGTCGGTGATCAGGCCTACCACTGTTGTGTCGTTGGCAAACTTAATGATGGTGTTGGAGTCATGCCTGGTTATGCAGTCATAGATGAACAGGGAGTAGAGAATGGGACTACGCACGCACGCCCGAGGGGCCCCCGTGTTGAGGATCAGCGTGGCAGATGTGTTGTTGCCTACACTTACCTCTTGGGGGCGGCCTGTCAGGAAGTCCAGGATCCATTTACAGAGGGAGGTGTTTAGTCCCAGGGTCCTTAGCTTAGTGATGAGCTTCGTGGGCACTATGGTGTTGAACGCTGAGCTGTGGTCAATGAACAGCATTCTCACATAGGTGTTCTTTTGTCCAGGTGGGAAAGGGCAGTGTGGAGTGCAATAGAGATTGCATCATCTGTGGATCTGTTGGGGCAGTATGCAAATTGGAGTGGGTCTAGGGTTTCTGGGATGATGGTGTTGATGTGAGCCATGACCAGCCTTTCAAAGCACTTCATGGCTACAGACGTGAGTACTACGGGTCGGTAGTCATTTACGCAGGTTACCTTGGTGTTCTTGGCCACAGGGACTATGGTGGCCTGCTTGAAATGGTCAGCCTTGTAAATATTGACCTGTTTAAAGGTCTTACTCACATCAGCTATGGAGTGTGATCACACAGTTGTCCGGAACAGCTGATGCGCTCATGCATGCTTCAGTGTTGCTTGCCTTGAAGCTAGCATTGAAGTTATTGAGCTCATCTGGTAGGTTCGTGTCACTGGGCAGCTCGCAGCTGTGCTTCCCTTTGTAGTCCATAGTAGTTTGCAAGCCCTCCCACATCTGATGAGTGTTGGAGCCGGTGTAGTATGATTCAATCTTAGTCCTGTATTGACACTTTGCCTGTTTGATGGTTCATCGGAGGGCATAGCGGGATTTCTTATAAGTGTCCGGGTTAGGGTCCCGCTCCTTGAAAGCAGCAGCTCTACCCTTTAGCTTAGTACGGATGTTGCCTGTAATCCATGGCTTCTGGTTGGGATATGTACTGTCACTGTGGGGACGATGTCATCGATGCACTTATTGATGAAGCCAATCCGGGAACATATTCCAGTCTGTGCAAGCAAAACAGTCCTGTAGCTTAGCATTAATTTTGCTTGTAAGCCGGAATCAGGAGGATAGAATTATGGTCAGATTTGCCAAATGGACGGCGAGGGAGAGCTTTGTATGCGTCTCTGTGTGTGGAGTAAAGGTGGTCTAGAGTTTTTTTCCCTCTGGTTGCGCATTTAACATGCTGGTAGAAATGAGATAAAACGGATTTAAGTTTCCCTGCATTAAAGTCCCCGGCCACTAGGAGCGCCGCCTCTGGATGAGCATTTTCTTGTTTGCTTATGGCCTTATACAGCTCGTAGAGTGCTGTCTTAGTGCTAGCATTGGTTTGTGGTGGTAAATAGACAGCTACAAAAAATATAGATGAAAAATCTCTTGGTAAATAGTGTGGTCTACAGCTTATCATGATATACTCTACCTCAGGCGAGCAAAACCTCTAGACTTCCTTAATATTAGATTTGGTGCACCAGCTGTTATTTACAAATAGACACAGACCGCCACCCCTTGTCTTACCGGAGGCAGCTATTCTGTCTTTTTGATGGACCGAAAACCCCGCCAGCTGTACGTTATCCATGTTGTCGTTCATCGACAACTCAGTGAAACATAAGATATTACAGTTTTGAATGTCCCGTTGGTAGGATAGTCTTGATCGGAGCTCATCAATTTTGTTACCCAATGATTGCACGTTGGCTAATAGGACTGATGGTACACTAACCTGCTCTTGGCGATTCTGTCTTCATTCTCGATTCGGGGAAAAGGTATCTTAAAAATGTCTGTATCCAGTTGCAGGTGGTTCTGCAAAAACCAGAGAATGATATTAAATCCATGTTCTGTACCGCATGAGAAGGTTCCTCACCATTTTAGCTGCAGCACATCTAGCATTTCCCAGCATCTTTGCAGGAACAAGTCGTTTCTTTGCGATGTGGCCACGCGCAGAATTAGATGACAGCACGTCCCACAGTGCGACCAAAACAAAGATCTACACACCCGCAAGAGGCATTTCTCACACGGTACAAAACATGAATTCAATATCTTTGAGTTTTCTCTGCCAACAGGAACAATGTCCCAATCATTCTCATGGCCATCTCTCTCCCACTTCACATGTTGCCAAATTCTAATGTCCCACAGTGCTTTGCTCCTGCCTGTGTGATGTCTGGACCACCTGCCTGGGAAATCCAATCTCCAAAGCAGGATGTGTGGTGATAGTGATGACAATAAATGAGGAAAGCTCCCGCTGAGAAAAGCTTTTGTCGTCTCCCCCTAATAGAAACTTTAAACAGCAGGGCTACTGTGGCAATGGATTTACATGGTTCACGGATGATCAATGCAACAAGGTAGGCTACAAAAGTGACACTTACAATTAATGGAGATTAGAATGTATGGTAGCTGACAGAAGTCATGGTACAGTAGCAATAAGAGGCATGATTTGGAAGCACTAAAGTCTATCTTTTTTTATGTATTGTCTTTATACCATGTTTCAGGTAACTTATTTTAGTGAATTTACATGTCAACTCTTTGTTTTTGATCAAAATAAGCCCACAAGGACCTCTTAATATGCATGGTTTGATTGCCTGCGTATGGGACAAAGTTCAAGGGTCAGGATTAGTATAGTTCCGGTTGCAGGACCTAACATGAGCTCGAAGGCGTGTGCGAGGGCATGACTACCCTAAATCCTATTGTGGTCAATGTTAGGCTTAGGGATGGTCATTTTAACAGTATTTATACGAATAGTCTATGTCCACCGGCAGCAATTTCATCTCCTGGCATTGCTCTGGTGGCCAACAGCATGCTCATAACAATGTCAAAGCGAGCCAGCGAGACCTTGCCTTTCCTCGATCGGTTGTCCCACTGCTTCGGGTTGACATATCGGTTGTCATATCATCACAGATATACTTGCATAAAGTTCATATTTCAGAACTATTTTGCCTCGTCTCACTCACCGGAATGAAATCGCCAATGCTGACATATGGCTCGCTTTGCCTCAAGTCGCTCGCCATCCATTGAAAATGAATGACTTCCTATATTTCGGGGAACCTTCCATCTTAGAGGGCAATGCCCTCCAAAGTGTGAGGCCACAGGTGTACTGGAGTCAACAACTGGGGCAGTTGGATGGATACAGCTCTGTTATCACCGAGAAACACAAGTGTATCTGGAGTTCAGATGTGACTGCCAACCGTAGTGATCCGTGACTCTAAGCACAATTAATCCCTCGCCTGATCTCTCCAAGAAAGAAACAAAAAGAGATAAAAATAAATCCCTCAATCCTCTCCACGCTTTCATATAATACGATCTCTCGTTCTCTCATACACGTATTTAGTAGAGCAAGAGAGAGGAGGAGAGAAGAAGGGCAGAGAACAGAGAGAGGGATGAGGTATTTGGATTGCGGGGGGGGGATAAGAAGGGGTAGACCAAGGCAGGGGAGGTGAGGTCAAACGTCACTGTCTCAGGCAATTTCAGTGTCAAAGGTCAAACTAGGGATTACAGGTGGATTTTTTATCAAGGTTCAATAAGAGATGATAGTGTTGGAGAACAAGCCTGACACAGGCAACATTTGGCATATAACGTAAAAATTATGTAATTTTCTGGTGGAGGAGACCAGATTATATAACCAGATTACAACCAGGTAAAGACGTCTTTTTTTTCAGGGCAACATCAAGACGTCATGGAGAATGCTGCATCCCCCCCCCCCCCCCCCCATCCAATAATTCCAATCACATTAAGTCTCGGCCTTCATGGAGTAAGTCACACGCTTCAGGAAATAAGAGTGGCTGCCTCCTGGTAATGAAGAAATTAATTCACTGGGATAAGTAGGTGCATCGTACAATGCCCACATTCTCCCTCACAGTAGTAATCCCTATGACGTCTCTCAATAGATAATCCTTACCCCAAACCCTATCCGTATGGCATGATATTCCATATATTGCGCATTGTGGATCTATTAGGTAATGATGAAATAAACAGTCATCTATGGCATATGCCTTCCAAGAGTGATATAGTACATTATGCCATGTACGCCCATCCAAACCAATCTATACATTTACAGAGAGGCTATTTTAGTAGAATCACACACACATTACCCAGCCTCTCCTGTTTAGCAACAGACTTGTCTGCAAACACGTTCAGTCACACCCACTCAGCACAGGGCCCATAAAAGATGGCATCCTTAAACAAAAGTGAAAATGACTGGCTGGCACGCCCAAGGTCTAATTTGGGTGACAAAACCTATAGCGGGGAGAGCTGGGAGGATGGCGGAGGCGGCCACCCACCGACGATGCCATTCTGGTAAGTTATGATTCAGCCATCAGACTCTGCGCAGGCGGCTGTGGCTTTAATGCCTCCCTCCAGGACGGTTCTAGGAGAAGGAAAACATCATGAAAGGTAATAACAGTCATAAAGCAGCCGCTGACAGGCTAGAAACATAACATCTGTCTGTCTGTGAGGGTGAGGAGTCTCTTTCTGATGTAGTTCATGGAGATGAGAGCGAGAGGTTGAACCCAGGTCTCCTGCATGCCACACAACAAGACTGAAATCAATTGTTGAGGCATTTACTCCAGGGGCAAACGCAACATACAAGTCACAGTTGCGTACACGTCCCGTCGTTGGCCATAATGGTTCGGTTTAGGCCTATGCTTAGCGGGCAAAGCTGATCAGTTGGCGTCACTGCAACCGTTTTTTTGTTTTACCACCGGGTGGTAGGGAGAGATGATCAGAAATAAGTAAAAGAGGGCAAAAAAGTATTCTTCATCTTTGAATCCCTACCTGACCGTTCTGTCACTCTCTCCAGAGATTTGAGCTCAACACACACAACCAGACAAGAATTGAAATTGACAGGCACCAGGCCAAATTACTGCTCACCCAGCTTGGTGGATAAATTGATCAGTCACGGATGAGAAGCAGCGTGGACACACACTGATACACATGACATGTTCTGTGACTGGGACATTTGCTCATGCATGAATTGGTGAACAACTGGGTTTGGGCAATAAAATAAAACGCATCACAGCGGGCAAAACTGGATACAATCCCGTCAATCTGACGTCTTCTGTGACATCATGGGTCAGGTTGTGCAATGGACATTGTGAGACGGAAAATATGTCTTTACCTGGCTGTAATCTGGTTACATCAGTTCAACGAAACAACCAGTTCACAACCAGAAAAATACAGCATTTTGACGTCCCATGTCAAATTTCCTCAGCCTGAAGTGTCCCCACTTGCACCATGAAATAGCTAGCTTTTCGGTGGTACCGACTGGTAAGACACTTTGGGAGAGTGGTCAAGTGTGCTAGCAAGGCAAAAGTCCTGGGTTAGAGCCATGGCGTGAGCCAAATGAGGAGGAAGCGGAACTTGCTAAGCAAGCAGTGTGACGTCTGTAACACATACATTGTAACCGTTGCTATCCAGAAGAGTGAGACGTATTCTCTGGCTCTGCTTACTCAGGGGTAGTTAGTTTGAGTTCAGTGGCAGCTCCCTGACTTTGTTTACTGCCAAGCCTCCCTCCAAAGCCCTGAAGTGAGTTGCGGTCTGCGAGATGAAATAAATTGCCTTTTGAGAAACAAGACTATGTCATAAAAAAAGATCTGCTCTTAACGCTCAAAAATGCCACGCCAGGAGGCAGAACGCAGGAGTGCTTTTTGAGCTTTAATAAACGAGTGGTCTTAAAATAAATTCTGTCTAGGTGCACAGCAAGTTCAGTTCACTTCCAAACTTTACCTAGAGTGAGTCGATGACCCTTGGTTATTTTTAATACAGGACTCTGTAAAAAAGTGCTTCATAAAAGATGCAGGTGGACGCTCAGCCGCTGTGCGCGCTTTTTACGTTGTTCCTGGACTGGTGTTATTGTAGCTCATACTGAAGAGAATGTGAAGATGGATGCCTTTCAATGCATGTTTTTCATCATTCAATTACATATAGTAGGCCAGAATCACTCAATACGGCTATGAAACCACATTCAACCGGTAATGCTTGCATTTATTTTTCAACTTTTGACCTAACAATATCTATTTCCCTGTTAATTGTTGTCTCGTCTCGAATCCAGAACCAGTTTCAGTTCCAGGTGGTATATCAACTGAATACAGAGGATCCAGGTTAGCATTCCGTTTACTCTCCCTCCCTTCTCCTTCCACAGTTCTATGTCCATTCTTATAGGATACCAGGGGTTGCAGATCAAAGTTGGACATGTGTTTGAGGGGCGGTGGAGTGTGACTGGTCCCTTATTTCCATATCCCAGGTAGGTAGCGCCCCCTTCCCCATTTGCACACATTCACCCAAGGTAGATCCAACATACCAATTCTACACTACCCTGCATTCCCCCATGCCAGCTACTTTTTTAATTTGGCTACTTCACATTTTTTGTGAACACAAATTCCCACCATATACCAACAAGCATTTGACCGACTACCTTGTGGTGTAAACTGGGTGGCCACGTGGGAAGCTGACCACAAACCCAGGATGCTCCACTCTCACTGGTTTTCCTGGTCATGTGACGGGCCACCGCACAGTTCAGTCAAATTGAACCTAATTGGTCTTTGACCAGCTGATAGGCTGAGCCATGAATATGAGTATGACACACATAACTGTAATAAACAAATAAATCAATCAAGGAACCATGGGCGGGTGCACTGGCGGACTTACCATTAGGCAGAAGAGGCGATTGCCTCAGGCCTCACATTATCCAGGGGCCTCGAGATAAAAAAAAAGGCATAATAATGAATCAAAAAAATTCCCGTTCAAAATCTGTCTGTTTAAACAAGATAGATTTTTTGGGTTGCATGGGCTGCGTCTCAATCCACCGCAACTGCCGATATCGCCCTTCCTCATCTGCGGTGGAAGGTGGCATAGCTACAGCGGTGTTTGTCAGACCAGGAGACATCTCGAAAATGGATCTTTTCACAAAAACGTCTGTAGCGTCCGAACAGTTTGGAGAGATGAGACTCTCGTGAACATGATGGTGTTCTCCGTTTTTTTCTCTACGACCCCCACAAGACTCACGAGACTCGTCCGAAGGTAACACTGTACAGGGCCGAAAAATGAATGGAGGTGAATAGGGCATTTCCACATCAAAGGTATACAGGCAATTCCACGTTTCTTTCCAACCTGAGCTTTCTTACACTATATATATACAAAAGTATGTGAACACCCCTTCAAATTAGTGGATTCGGCTATTTCAGTCACACCCGTTGCTGACAGGTGTATAAAACCGAGCACACATTCATGCCATCTCCATACACAAACATTGGCAGTAGAATGGTCTTACTGAAGAGCTCAATGACTTTCAACGTGGCACCTTCATAGGATGCCACCTTTCCAACAAGTCAGTTCATCAAATTTCTGCCCTGCTAGAGCTTCTCCGGTCAACTGTAAATGCTGTTATTGTGAAGTGGAAACATTGAGGCGCAACAACAGCTCACAAGCTCCCAGAATGGGGCAGCCTCGTGCTGAAGTGCGTAGTCCTCGGTTGCAACACTCACTACCGAGTTCCAAACAGCCAATGGAAGCAACGTCAGCACAAGAACTGTTCGTCGGGAGCTAAGATCACCATGCGCAATACCAAGGGTCGGCTTGAGTGATGTAAAGTTCGCCGCCATTGGACTCTGGAACAGTGGAAACACGTTCTCTGGAGTGATGAATCACACTTCACCATCAGGTAGTCCAACGGACAAATCTGAGTTTGGCGGATGCAAGGACAACTCTACCTGCCTGAATGCATAGTGCCAACTGTAAAGTTTGGTGGAGGAGGTCCGCTGTCTCCCATCGGCAATATTTTGATTGGATGCTACGTTTCAAGAACCCTCTCCACATGCCCGTTGGTGCTACTTGTTATATTCGTCACTGTTTTCAAACCAAGGACACATTTTGCAGAGTGTGGTTCCTGGAGGAAAATCTTAATTCTGTTTGTCAGAAGTGTGCTCTATACACAAAATCGACATACATCAACATATTTTGATAGGGTTTTAATAAGTTATTTCCAAGCCATCCTCATCATAGACTGTAAAAAGAATCGTCATGCACTGTCGCACCTACGACAGTAATCTAGTGAGCACTATTTGAGCTCCGCCCAAGCAAGGCGTTTGATCGGTTTGACGTGTAGCGAGGCATCACTGATCCCCGCACCGATTTAGCTATTTTTCTGTCATGAACTTCCCCACGCTTACTCGTATTAGGGAAGCCTGGTTCTCGACGAGGCTAGCTTAGTAGAAACAAATCCCCGGGCCCTTAAGTAAAAAGACAGGTGCTGATGATAATACTGCCATCGTTGTCGAGACAGAGGCAGAGGACATGTATGTGTAGCCCATGTATCTGATGCTGTCTGGCCAATTTATTTGGCCAGACAGCATCAGATACATGGGCTACATACACCGAGTGTACAAAGCATTAAGAACACCTTCATAATATTGAGTTGACTCCTGATGCTTCCCACAGTTTTGTCAAGTTGGCTGCATGTCCAGTGGGGGAGGGACCATTCTTGTTACACGAGGGAAAATGTTGAGCGTTAAAAAGACAGCAGCTCTGCATTTATTGACACAAACCGGTGTGCCTGGCACCTAACTCCCACACCCCATTCAAAGGCACTTAAATATTTTGTCTTGCCCATTCACCCTCTTAATGGCACATACATCCATTTCTCAATTGTCTCAAGGCTTAAAAATCCTTCTTTAACCTGTCTCCTCCCCTTCACCTACACTGATTGAAGTGGATTTAAAAAGTGACATCAATAAGGCATTATTGCTTTCACCTGGATTCACCTGGTCAGTCTATGTCATGGAAAGAGCAGGTGTTCTTAATGTTTTGTACACTCAGTGTATAGTAAGACAGAGGGGCGCTGTTTCGCTCACTCGGATGCTTTGTGATTTTCAGCCACCAGAGAATTAAATGAAATTTGGCAGGTGCACAGTGCATTGTTTAGATGTTGGAAATATTTTGGATGAATGTGTGAAGGTAACCTACTTTTTGAAGTGATTTGTTTGGCAATCAGATGAAAACATCTTGACTGGTTGTGTTCATGGCACATTAAAAGGTAATACATTTTTACAGGCCTTTAAATCACTAAGTCTGCCCTCGGGCGGGTGGTTGAGAGAGAAATCTCTAATGAAATGAAATGTTGTTGGAGCCTGGATCGTGTTCATTAGGGCACAGCATAGCAAAAAGTTTTGCAACGGTGAACTAGAACTCCCCATTTCACTCTGCTTCATACTTTATTCTTCAGTTTCCTGCCTTGAGAACATGACCCTTGTGTGGCTGCTATTTCCTGGCTCCTTCGCGGTTTTTGCTTGCGTTGTTCCCCACAATTGTAATAAAGTGCATAATACATTTTATTCGTAACTGACTATATGCAGATTGTTCTGGGGCACTCATTCAAACAGGACCACAGTGTTGCCAGGTTCATGCTTCTCACGTACATTAGGGATGCTCTTTCTTTGGGCAGCTGGCAGACTATTATTTTTTATGGTGTTTGAAAATACAATTTGAGAAATTGGCGAGTGGAAATAATGAATTGTATGCAGAGCAAGTGTTGACAACAAAGTAGATTATTATTCCAATAGCTTTAGGGTTACCTTAGGGTAGGTTTAGATTAACAATTAGGGGAGGTTAAGTGTATTTTAGAGTTATTCCATCTGTACTGCAATGTCATTTCCCCCTTCTCGTCATTAGACAGTTTATGGGCAGATTGAAATGGCATAGTTTGGCCATTCCCATTCCAATCATATTCAGTGACAATGTCTTGGAGAGGAGAAACTTTGGGGTATTTAATATTGTTAACAACTGATAAAACACAAACATTCTGAGTAAACCCGCAGTGTGGTTTTTGTTTAGCTGCAATCGAGTTGGGGCCTTCCGTCCTCCCCCACCCTTCCGATAGATTATCAGAAGGACATGACGTCCACACAGCCCAGTTTGGACTTATTCAAGGGTTTTTCTTTATTATTACTATTTTCTACATTGTAGAATAATAGTGAAGACGTCAAAACTATGAAATAACACATATGGAAACATGTAGTAACCAAAAAAGTGTTACACAAATCAAAATATATTTGAGATATTAGATTCTTCAAAGTAGCCACCCTTTGCCATGTTGACAGCTTTGGAATGCTTTTGCAACAGTCTTGAAGGAGTTCCCACATATGCTGAGCACTTGTTGGCTGCTTTTCCTTCATTCTGCGGTCCAACTCATCTCAAACCATCGCAATTGGTTTGAGGTCAGGTGATTATGGAGGCCAGCGGTTGGATACAAAAATCTCAGACCAAAGAACTGATTTTCACTGGTACAATGTCCATTGCTCGTGTTTCTTGGCCAAAGCAATTCGACCATGAAAGCCTGATTCATGCAGTCTCCTCTGAACAGTTGATGTTGAGATGTGTCTGTTACTTGAAGCATTTATTTGGGCTGCAATTTCTGAGGCTGGTAACTCTAATGAACGTATCTTCTGCAGCAGAGGTAACTCTGGGTATTCCTTTCCTGTGGGGGTCCTCATGAGAGCCAGTTTCATCAAAGCTCTTGATGGTTTTTGCGACTGCACTTGAAGAAACTTTCAAAGTTCTTGATATTCTCCACATTGACTGACCTTCATGTCTTATAGTAATGATGGACTGTTGTCTCTCTTTGCTTATTTGAGCTGTTCTTGCCATAATATGGACATGGTCTTTTAGCAAATAGAGCTATCTTCTGTATACCACCCCTACTTGTCACAACAGGACTGATTGGCTCAAACACCTTAAGAAGGAAATAAATTCCACAAATGAACTTTTAACTAGGCACGCCTGTTAATTGAAATGCATTCCAGGTGACTACCTCATGAAGCTAGTTGAGAGAATGTCAAGAGTGTGAAAATGTGTCATCAAGGCAAAGGGTGGCTACTTTGAAGAATCTCAAATATGAAATATATTTTGATTTGTTTAACACTTTTTTGGTTACTACATGATTCCATATGTGTTATTTCATAGTTTTGATGTCTTCACTATTATTTTACATTGTAGATGTTTTTTTAAATAAAGATAAACCCTGGAATGAGTAGGTGTGTCCAAACGTTTGACTGGTACTGTATATTACTGTATATGTCACAGGCATATGTCACGGGTGTATACTGTATACTTTTTATGGTCTGGAAGTACTCGAGAGCACATCATAAATCGATCAACTCCAAGAAATTGGTGTACGATACACTACATGGACAGACTAAATGTGCATGCAGTGCTTTCTGACTGACAACCATACTGTAATTGAACTAATAATTTGCTTCCACACAACTCAGATTCAGTGCAACATTCCAAGGTATGTTGGTAAGGACTGGCTTTAAACCATTGGGAGAGAACAGGGGAATGAAAATGTTGGCGCCACAATGACCACATCCTTGGTCTGGCCTGTTGTAAATGGTAAGAGTACGCTCTCTTGTGTACTAAGCATGTATTGCAATGAAAAGCAAACAACTGAACATGGCCTACAGTCCACAAATAGGTAAAGGGAAGGGAAAAGGGGTTACCTAGTCAGTTGTACAACTGAATGCATTCAACCTAAATGTGTCTTCCGCATTTAAAACAACCCCTCTGAATCAGAGAGGTGCGAGGGGCTGCCTTAATCCTGAGTGGCGCAGTGGTCTAAGGCACTGCATCTCAGTGCTAGAGGCGTCACTACAGACCCTGGTTCGATCCCGGGCTGTATCACAACCTATCGGGAGTCCCACAATTGTCCCAGCGTCATCCGGCTTAGTGGAGGGTTTTGCCGGGGTAGGCCGTCATTGTAAATAAGAATTTGTTCATGACTTGCCTAGTTAAATAAAAAATAAAATAAAATGACATCCATGTCTTCGGTGCCCGGGGAACAGTGGGTTAACTGCCTTGCTCAGGAGCAGAACGACAGGTTTTTACCTTGTCAGCTCGGGGATTCGATCCAGCAACCTTTTGGTTACTGGCCCAACGCTCCTACCCGCCATTCTACAAATAACTTTAAAGGCATTGTTTTAACCGTCATATAGGCAATATGAAGTCCACAAACCCCGAACAAGCCTCAGTCCTGTTTATTGAGTATTGAACTGTAGTACAAAAGGGATCAACCAAACAATACACATTGGTTTAATCGTCTGGTCTCTGAGATGCTTACCTTTGCGATGCAGAGTACATGCCAAAAACTGGAATTGTATGAACACATACCAGGCCAAATATAGAGACACATATGGCTCTGACACAGACATAACTTCATCAGGAAGCAAAAGGTGCTGGTGAGGCCAGGTCAGGACCTAGACTATAGAGAACCAGGTCCTCATCTCACGACAGGATAGGGACCAGCTCACGGGTCACAAGGTGCCTTCGGATGGAGATGGGGACAGGGCCAGAGGGAGAAAAGAGACCTCCTGGAAGGGAGGGAGGGAGAAGGCCCATCATTAGTTCATATGTCCTATCACATCTAATGTTCAGTAATGAGAGCTCTTCTCTTCTACACTGTGATGGTGCAAGACTCCTCGCCTCTCTTTTGAAATAATGTCAGGCATGGGTGTGGACATGGCTACTTCTTCTGTTTGTTTTTTTACCATATAAGGTCTTATTTAGTCTAGATTTACAGGCTTCCTCCAGAGACTTGGAAGGATGGCATCGCGAGACTATGTCTTCGTAAATAACCGGTAATTTCTGAATCGTCAAATAAAATAGTCTATCCATAAGTACTGGGCTCTGTAGGGCACTCATCCAGGTGCATCCTTAGCAACCCTCACCTTTGGTGACCCATGAGTTTCTGCTGGCCAGGTTTCTGACGTGTACAGAAGGGCCAGAACCCGTAAAGATACACCTCGGCAAACAGTTCCAAAGCCAGACTTACAAGCATAAAACCTCGCTGTAGTAAACCTGTTCACCTTCAGGCCCTCGGCATCCCAAAATTTTGCCAGCCTCTGCAGGTACTCCGGGTTCAGGAACACAGGCCCTACTAGGTCGTGGTTCTCCTGGAGAGTGTAAACTGAAAGCACAGAGATGGCATGTTGCGCTGGTAGGAGAAGGTCGGGAGGAGGAGCATCGCCGTATGTAACAGTTCAACTTTAGACCGTCCCCTCGCCCCGACCCGGGTGAGAACCAAGGACCCTCTGCACACATCAACAACTGACACCCACGAAGCATCGTTACCCATCGCTCCACAAAGGCCGCGGCCCTTGCAGAGCAAGGGGACCCACTACTTCAAGGTCTCAAAGCGAGTGACGTCACCGTTTGAAAGGCTATTAGCGCGCACCACCGCTAACTAGCTAGCCATTTCACATCGGTTACACGTACACATTTAAGAGATTCCACGAAAGGGCGCCGAAGATCCATCAGTGAGGCAAACCTATCAGAATGGTGACCAAGTTTCAGACCGCTCAACACAGAGGAACCTACAAGGATGCTGGGATTGGCAGTCACAAGGTTGGTCTTGTTGCCAAAATCTCTCTCATAGCCTTGGTTCAAAGGGGGAGAGAGACAGAGAGACAGGGGTCGGGTAGAGATGGGGGAGAGAGAGAGGGTGGGGTAGAGATGGGGGAGAGAGAGAGAAGAGAGAGAGGTGAGGAAGAGAGGAGAAATTGAAAGAGGGGGGAGAGAGAGAGAGACCACTGGGCACACCATGTAATTTCAACATGAACAATTGGGAAATATTTGGTCGAGACGAAGACAGTCTAAGGTTTGTTGAATTCCCAATGTGTTATCACTATGCTTTCAACCATCTAAAAGCACAATAAAGTTAAAATTGGAACATTGTATTTATTTATACAACAACTGAATGTGTCATCACTGTGCTTTATCTAATAGCACAACCAAATGACCTGAATTGCAGTTGGTATGACATTAAAAGTACATGGTACAAGTGATCAATGTTGTTTGAGGTTCTGCACAGATTATTATACCAATTGTGAAGATCTCCACAGATCTGCACAGACTATAGTCATAAAACGGACCATCCTACCGATCCTCGACTTTGGCGACGTCATTTACCAAAAAGCCTCCAACACTCTACTCGTCCAACTGGATGCAGTCTATCACAGTGCCATCCGTTTTGTCACCAAAGCCACATATACCACCCACCACTGCGACCTGTATGTTCTCGTCGGCGGGTAGTCTTCAGACGTGCCCCCAACATCAGTCAAATGGTGGTGAGATCTGATCTTCCAACAGTGCCACGTACTACTTTTCTAGACAACGTGCCGGACGGCGACTTCACGAACAAATGCACAATGTTCAATCACCTTATTACAGGCAAGGCCATTACGATTAAGGGCATCATTACATGTTCCACAAAAAAATGTGATATACCTGATCAAATGTATTTGTGGTCGATGCTATTGTGGGAAAAACGAAACGAGCTCTGAAAACGACGACGGCAGAACACAGGAGTAATATCAGGACCCTTGACCAGAGAAACCCTGTGGCTGCGCATTTGACGGAGGCTCGTCACAACATTAGCTCTTTGAGACACATTGGCATCGAACATGCTAAGACTCCTAGGAGGGGAGGAGATACTGATAATCTATTATTGAGGAGAGAATTGTGTTGGATTCACCGTTTGTGTACCATGTCTCCTAGAGGTCTGAACCAAGAGTTTGACATCAGACCATTTCTTACAGGAATATGTCACTTCGATGTGTGTTGCCTTCCAGGTCACCTACTTGGTCATTTTATAAATATATATTATTTTCTGTAACTACTACATGTACCCATCTCATTGTTATTAAATTATTAGAGATACACACTGTTTTTGCACCCACCATGCGTCATGTCCGCAATGGTCATGTGAGGTGAAATGTGTATATTTTGGGATGTGAGCACTCAGTTTGTTTGTTTGACCTGACCAAGATCGGTTTCGGATTGAAACATTGTCAATAAAGCAGTGAATTAGGAGCTTTAACAGTGTACGGGCCTTCTTCTTCTTTAGGCCTGTTCCTTCTCACTTCATCTGACCTGACCATCTGACCTGACCGAATTCCTCGCTCCTCCCTAGTCCATGGCTGTCCTACCTTATCAGTGACTGAAACCAGACTGTTGCCTTTTGCCTAACCTCCTTAAGAGCCATGCTATTTAACAATAACATGTTTGACAGAATGTAAACTTTCTGCACTCCCTCTCGTCTCAGTCAGTAATTTTCCATACACCCAGTTCTTATCCACCCTCCATTGACCCCAGCATATACAGTACCAGTCAAAAGTTTGGACACACCTACTCATTCAAGGGTTTTTCTTTATTTTTACTATTTTCTACATTGTAGAATAATAGTGAAGACATCAAAACTATGAAATAACGCATATGGAATCATGAGATAACCAAAAAAATCTAAATATTTTTTATATTTGAGATTCTTCAAAGTACCCAACCTTTGCCTTGATGACAGCTCTGCACACTCTTGGCATTCTCTCAACCAGCTTCACCTGTAATGCTTTCCCAACAGTCATGAAGGAGTTCCCACATATGCTGAGCACTTGTTGGCTGCTTTTCCTTCACTCTGCGGTCCAACTCATCCCAAACTATCTCAATTGGGTTGAGGTTGGGTGATTGTAGAGACCAGGTCATGTGATGCAGCACTCCATCACTCACCTTCTTTGTCAAATAGCCCTTACACAGCCTGGAGGTGTGTTTCGGGTCATTGTCCTGTTGAAAAACAAATGATAGTCCCACTAAGCGCAAACCATTTGTTAACTCAATTACCCAAAGTTACTGAGGTATCACTCATGTCTCTCCCAGGGTTTCCCTACCTGCTCCTGGTCACTGTATTTGACGCTTGCAGTTCTTGGTCAGGATATAAGGTCAATATCCGTTTGTTTCCTGAATCCTTTCACATCTGGGTATAAAGATACGTCTAACTTTGCATTCAATACAGTCAATCCCTAACAGTTTACAGACAGACTTTATTATTATAATTATTTTATTTAGGCTATTTAATCAGGTAGGTCAATTACAGTAAAACATCTCATTCCAACAACTACCTGGGGAAATAACTGTGTGGAGATATAAAAAGCCGGTTGACCGGTAAACGACTGGACCCTGATAGCAAGGAGCAGAACAATCTGTCATTACCTTCCGCCGTAATATAGTTGAATACATATTATTTTTATCAAAACCAGTGGAGTTGGGCTAGTCTTGGATGGACTCTCTGAGTCATGCCCCTAATGTCAGATAAGATGCATAGCAGAGTAGGTGGACACATATGTAACGGATGTGAAATGGTTAGCTAGTTAGCGGTGGTGCGCGCTAATAGCATTTCAATCGGTTACGTCACTCGCTTTGAGACCTTGAAGTAGTGGTTCCCCTTGCTCTGCAAGGGCCGCGGCCTTTGTGGAGCGATGGGTAACGATGCTTCGTGGGTGTCAGTTGTTGATGTGTGCAGAGGGTCCCTGGTTCGAGCCCGGCGAGGGGACGGACGTAAAGTTATACTGTTACATTGATGCTGTTGACCCGGATCACTGGTTGCTGCGGAAAAGGAGGAGATTGAAAGGGGGGTGAGTGTAACGGATGTGAAATGGCTAGCTAGTTGGCGGTGGTGCGCGCTAATAGCGTTTCAATTGGTTACGTCACTCGCTTTGAGACCTTGAAGTAGTGGTTCCCCTTGCTCTGCAAGGGCCGCGGCCTTTGTGGAGCGATGGGTAACGATGCTTCGTGGGTGTCAGTTGTTGATGTGTGCAGAGGGTCCCGGGGACGGACGTAAAGGTATACTGTTACACATATGGCATGGCAATGAATGCAGGAGATAAAAAAAAATATACAAGGCTGTAGTAGGCTGTGAGTTAGCTCTGAAACTCTCCCTACAGTTCTCAGCCATTAGCTTCGCCCACGACCGCCTCGTGAACTACAATCCCAACACCGTGTTTTAAATCAAATCAAATCAAATGTATTTATATAGCCCTTCTTACATCAGCTGATATCTCAAAGTGCTGTACAGAAACCCAGCCTAAAACCCCAAACAGCAAGCAATGCAGGTGTAGAAGCACGGTGGCTAGGAAAAACTCCCTAGAAAGGCCAAAACCTAGGAAGAAACCTAGAGAGGAACCAGGCTATGAGGGGTGGCCAGTCCTCTTCTGGCTGTGCCGGGTGGAGATTATAACAGAAGATGGCCAAGATGTTCAAATGTTCATAAATGACCAGCATGGTCAAATAATAATAATCACAGTAGTTGTGGAGGGTGCAACAAGTCAGCACCTCAGGAGTAAATGTCAGTTGGCTTTTCATAGCTGATCATTAAGAGTATCTCTACCGCTCCTGCTGTCTCTAAACAGCAGGTCTGGGACAGGTAGCACGTCCGGTGAACAGGTCAGGGTACCATAGCCGCAGGCAGAACAGTTGAAACTGGA
The DNA here is from genome assembly GCF_016432855.1 of Salvelinus namaycush. Taxonomy (NCBI): domain Eukaryota; kingdom Metazoa; phylum Chordata; class Actinopteri; order Salmoniformes; family Salmonidae; genus Salvelinus; species Salvelinus namaycush. Next base: position 20,719,781 of record NC_052310.1, read on the forward strand.
GCAGCAGCACGGCCAGGTGGACTGGGGACAGCAAGGAGTCATCATGCCAGGTAGTCCTGAGGCATGGTCCTAGGGCTCAGGTCCTCCGAGAGAGAGAAAGAAAGAAAGAGAGAATTAGAGAGAGCATACTTAAATTCACACAGGACACCGGATAAGACAGGAAAAGTACTCCAGATATAACAGACTGACCCTATCCCCCCGACACATAAACTACCGACACTACCCCCGACACATAAACGACCAGCATTGATGTTTAGAAACGTCAATAATCATCGCTCGCGATACAGCTTTCGAAACGTATGGCCCTTATCTTTCATCAGCGAGAAAGAATCCTTCAAATAAAAAATATACACTTACTGTAGCAATCTTGCACATTATCTACACAGCTATGGGCGCCTCCATCCAACGTTACGCTTTCACACAGGTATTTGGAGCATTCTAGACAGATAATTAGTACAGGTGGTCGCCTCTTGTCTTCCATCTGTTTTCCATAAATAAGCAATGTAACATGGAGATATGGCCGTGTGGGAACACTAACCCTTACCCTATCAAGGTTGTAGTATCTGGGATCTACATCTGTTTATATTAGTTACTATGCTGTTACTAAGCAGTAATGTATTACGGCAGTGTTATGTTACTACACCTAATAGGAAATGCACATGCGCACTATTGGGCCGGGGGCTGTAGAGTACGAGAGGTTTTGACTAAACGAAAAACTAACTGTACTTCCGTCTCCTGCCTGGTCATTTCTCCACAACACAAATATTACAAAGGTGTATGAATTTAACCTTTTCATTCTCACTGATATGAAAGATAAGATCCTTATGCTTCCAAAATCGTATAGCAAGCGATGCATGTTAATGTTCAGACCGAGGGTCGGGAATCTTAACAAAACTCCCCCCTTCGGAAAGTATTCAGACCCCTTGACTTTTTCCACATTTTGTTAGGTTACAGCCTTATTCTAAAATTGGTTGAATTGTTTTTTTCCCCTCATCAATCTACACACAATACCCAATAACGACAAAGCAATAACAGTTTTTACTATTTTTTTAATTGATCAAATAAATAGGAAATCATATTTACATAAGTATTCAGACCCTTTAATCAGTACTTTGTTGAAGCACGTTTGGCAGCGATTACAGCCTCAATTCTTCTTGGGTATGACCCTACAAGCTTGGCGCACCTGTATTTGGAGAGTTTCTTTCATTCTTCTCAGCAGATTCTGTTAAGCTCTGTCAGGTTGAATGGGGAGCGTTGCTGCAGTTATTTTCAGGTCTCTCCAGAGATGTTCGATCGGGTTCAAGCCCAGTCATGGGAAATCCATAGATTAGGGCCTAATGAATTGATTTCAATTGACTGATTTCCTGATATGAACTGTAACTTAGTAAAATGGTTGAAATTGTTGCATGTTGTATTTTTGTTCTGCTTTGACAGCAATTACAGCTGGGAGTCTTTCTGGGTAAGTCTCAAAGAGCTTTGCACACATGGATTGTACAATATTTGCACATTATTCTATTTAAAATTCTTCAAGCTCTGTCAAGTTAATTGATCATTGCTAGACAGCCATTTTCAAGTCTTGCCATAGATTTTCAAGCTGATTTAAGTCAAAGCTGTAACTAATCCACTCAAGAACATTCAATGTTGTCTTGGTAAGCAACTCCAGTGTATATTTGGCCTTGTGTTTTAGGTTATTGTCCTGCTGAACAATTATAAGCATTCCCATAACATAATGCAGCCACCAGCCTCCTTAAAAATATGGAGAGTGGTACTCAGCCATATGTTGTATTGAATTTGCCCCAATCATAACACTTTGTATTCAGGGCAAAAATTAAATTCCTTGCCAATTTTTTTTAGTTTCACTTTTGTACCTTGTTGCAAACAGGAGGCATGTTTTGGAATATTTTTATTCTGTACAGGCTTCCTTCTCTGCAACTGTTTTAGAGTCACCATTGCCCTCATGGTGAAATCCCTGACCGGTTTCCTTCCTCTCTGGCAACTGAGTTAGGAAGGATGCCTGTATCTTTGTAGTGACTGGGTGTATTAATAACTTCAACATGCTCAAAGGGATATTCAATGTCATTTAAAAAAATCCATCTACCAATAGGTTCCCATTTTGCGAGGCATTGGAAAACCTCCCTGGTCTTTGTGGTTGAATCTGTGCTTGAAATTCATAGTTTGACTGAGGGACCTTACAGATAATTGTATGTGTGGGGTACAAAGATGAGGTAGTCATAAAAAAATCATGTTAAACACTATCATTGTACAGAGTGAGTCCATGCAACTTATGTGACTTAATTTATGTAACTTATTTAGGCTTGCCATAACAAAGGGGTTGAGCACTTAGACTCAAAGATGTTTCAGCTTTTCATTTATCAATTTGTACAAATTTCTAAAAACAGTCTCTGGCCTACACAAAATACCCCAGTAGAACTATTTCAATGTAATAAATGTTTATTTAATTCAACCTGTAAGACAAAAGCTGGGAAAATTAAAGGGTTGTGAGAATACCTTCTGAAGGCACTGAACAAGTTGTGGTATTTTTTCAATTGGTATTGGTGGCAATAGCAAAAAACTTCAGTACATAGTATAACGTCACAGACGGAGACAGAGCCTTGTCTGTTTTGGGTCCATTAAAACAAAAACTAAATTTTTGAAAAGTGGGAAGGATGGGCGACTCATTTCTTGGTCATCTCCTCCTCCTTTGACAAGGTCTTGATGATCTCTTCCTTCTTGGCCGCTATGCGCTCCTCTCTGCGCTTGCGGGCCTCCTTGGTCTTCGAGCGACGAGCCTCGGCCTGGTCACTGGTGTGCGAGAAACAGATGAGAGGTTACAGAACGCAAATAAATTACAGCCCAGGTTCTAAAGGACAACTATTAAATTAATACAGGGCTATGTTTAAATCTGGGTTAGTTAGTCAAGAACTAAACATTTGATTTCATTGATAAACCTTTTCATCTGAAGTGAAAATTAACCATAGTCCAGGAATTATGACAGCCATATTATCATTCGTTTTGGCTAGGTAACATGCATAGGTTGATGGGAGTTGTAGTGTCGACTTACGACAGGAGCTTCTTGCGAGCCTTGTCTGCCTTCAGCTTGTGAATGTGTTCCATTAGGATGCGCTTGTTCTTGAAGACATTACCCTTCACCTTCAAGTAGAGACTGTGGTACCTGGAGAGAGAGAGTGTACTGGGAATTGAGGACAAGCCAAGGTTCCCACTCAAATCACAAACATTCCAGACACACAAATTCTGTGCATATTACAAAATCAGTATGTCCTACTGAGATGGTTCATTAGACGTTCAACACTTCACCAGGGTTACACAATGTTCCCAAGGACAAAACTACAGTTCACCGATCACAAGTATCATTTTAAAGAACAGATAATGGACTTCACTACAATCTTGACTTTAAGATACTTTTGTGGATTGAATACTAATTTCAGGGTCATTGTTGTATTTTGCGCCACATTTCATTACAAAGCGATACATTTGTTCAAAACTATAACACTTCCCAGTCTTATCCAGGATAACATTCTTCCTCAATTGCAACCAGATGACTCAGACATCTAAGTGTAGACTCACATGTGCCTGTCGATTTTCTTGGACTCCCTGTAACGCCGCAGTAGGCGCCGCAGGATCCTCATGCGTCGCATCCACGAGAGCTTCTCTGGCATACGGGCGTTGGCTGTACCCTTCCTCTTACCTGGGCAGGTGGAGAATCGTCATCAAATACTAACACAGCCCAGCAATAGGTCAACACCCTGAACAGGTCATTTGAACAGGTAATTTGTTAATTAAAACCTCGTCATCATTGGATTTATAGATTTCTGATTCCCTCTCCTTTTAAGCACTGGTGATATATGAAAATAATATACAAGAGGTCTACAGGACCCAAACATTTTCTATCAACTGTCCAGATATTTCAATAAGTGCGTTTGTTTTAGCTAGCCCGGCGCACCAATTGGGTAGAGATTGAACTTTACAACCAATGGAATGATCTTGAATGTGCACACTCACCCCCCTGGTGAGCTAAAACAAATCCACTTTCTCAGTTCAAATGAGGGAGAGAAGGGGACAGGGAGCCACTTTGTGAACAATGTTATCACGGCCATGATGTTGGCTGTATGATGGGATGACGGTGTTGTGAACCTCTCTGTACCCACCTATGCCCGTGTGGCGTCCCTTGCGGCGTGCCAGCGTGTTCTTGCGGCAGCGGGCACGGGAATGCACCGTCACAGGCTTCCTGATGATCAGACCATCCTTCACCAGCTTGCGAATCTGCTGGCCTGCAGGGGTGGGGATAGACAAGTTGATTAACTTGTATGTGGCCATCCTTGTCCCATGGTCTATTTCGGTATATGTATCTTACAAGAACACAACTATTGGTACCTTGGAACATTTCCCTGCTGCACAACACATGAACTTTCCAGAATGTCAAAGACAGACACAGGCAACAGTCTCCTAGTGCATTCATAGACGCTAATTACCTTTAGCCCCTATTGACCACAGGATCTTCTGGCCGGGAGTTTTGTTGAGAGCCCCATTGCTTGTTTTAAATGTTAACATGCATCGCTTGACGTACGGTTTTGGAAACAAAAGGAACGAATCTTTCATATCAGCGAGAAATAATTTTCTGAAAACAAAATGTTGAATTACTACACACCGTTGTGTGGTTAGGGTTCCCACACGGCCATATTTCCATGTTACAGCACTTGTTTACAGAAAAATGACTGAAGACCGAGTCGACTGTCTGTGCTAACTAGCTACTTAACCTCTGAACAACTGTGTGTAATAGGAAGATGGACGGCAGAAATGTTGTCACTGAAAAATACTATTGGCTGCAACTGTGTTTTAACCAGTTAAAACAGTGTACAGTAAGTGTATATTTTGCATTTATGAAATAATTTAGATGTGATATGAAAGTAGAGGGTTTTATGTTTCTAGAGCAGTGCGTCAAACGCAATTAGATTATTATTTTGCTGCTAGGGCCAATTCACCTCTAAACAGGCTTATTTGGTACATTATTGGGCCAGTCTCCCTAGCATGGAGGTGTAAAAAGGAGTGTCTTACGGGAGTTGGCGTTGGCAATCTCATTGGTTTCATTGGGGTCCAGCCACACCTTCTTCTTGCCACAGCGCAAGACGCTGGACGCCAATCGCTTCTGAAGCCTGAGCATGCTGGGTAAAGCAACAAAAAAAATGATTACCATCCAAATGAATAACCTTCAATTGCAGACATAAATAAGCATTACACTACTAACTAATAGCAATGGGTAGTTTGCAACACAGCCAGGCTTCATACCCTGATGTATTTGCTAGTTTTACAGTACAATAACAACTAACTGATTCAGAGCGGTTGGGTTAAATAGGGAAGACCCATTTTTGTTGAACGCATTCAATTGTGCAACTCCCTTTCCTTAACCAGCTAGCTGGCTTTGTAGCCTTGTCTCATAGACCTGTTGTAACATAGTAAATGTAAATCCGGGAAACTCAAATGAATATGATGTTATGTTTGGTTACATAAGACAAAAGATTACTTAATTTAATGCAAAAACCAATCGAGGCTGGTTGATCACGTGGATGGGTGGACATATAAGGCGAACTTCTAGCAACCCAAAGGTTGCGTGTTCGAATCTCATCATGGACAACTTTAGAATTTTAGCAACTACTTACTACTTCTTAGCTACTTACAAAGTTAGCTTACCCTTCCCCTAGCCTAGCTAACGTTAGCAATCACAAATTGTATTTCGTAACATATCGCATGAATTGTAATTCGTAAAATAACATACTAATTGTAATTCGTAACATATCATACAAAATGGATGGACATCCACAAATATTTAATGCATACCACATGAAACATAACATTAAACAAATTATTATTTTGGCTTTACATACAGAATAATACAAAATGCTCTGAAACCAGGTTGGGCTTTGTACAACCATAAGATTACACTGCTTCTCTTTTAATGTGACTACTGACAGTGTAGGGAGCTCGTGGGCAAATTGCTAATGTCAGTAAGTAACGTTAGCTAGCTAGCCAACCACAAGTATAAGAGCCACAAATGAAGCATGATGATCGCTACCTAGAGATAACGTTAGTAACGTGCTGGCTATCAAGTTAACACTACTAAAACTGCTAAAAAGACAGTGGTACATTTTCCCTGTGCACTACACGAAGAAGTGTACATAACTATTAAACTATGCTGGTTGGCTAGATATCCACGAATCTAGATGACCATTGCATTAACTACCAACTTTGCAAAGCTAGGTTCGAGTACGAGACATGTCTCGACATGTTATGTTAGATGACATTTCCGACCGTGTACAAGTCAGCGTACAGCAACATCAACTGTTTTAGCTAGCTATCATGTGATGAGTTCAATGCATTTGTGCCACATTCATTGCCTTCATGTTACCCAAAACCAGGAATACACCTGTAATTTAAACGAGTAAAGTCATAACATATGTCTAGACCCTTACCTCATGACTGCGAATCTTAGAGCGAAAGGAATGACGTGTGGAGTACGGGGGCCCTACCATTATAACGGAGAAAAGATTGTTATCCATTATCGAGATGTGCACGGGGCTTAACTTAATTCGTGTTAATTAAGCAAATAATATGCGTCTGGTAGAATTTAAAGGAGTGTTTCTACATGGTAAAAATGTAAATCCTGTGTTACGATTATACAATAATATGATTAAGTACAGTCTCACTATCCTTTGTCACAGTGGTACATTCCAAATAATACAAATTGCATTATGGGATAAGCGTACTAGAGGGAACACACCACCAGATGGCATTGTTTATAAAAAATTTGGTTCAGCGTCAACATTCCAACATCTCTTGTGCCATTCTCTTTTATGTGCTTTCTCAGTTACAAACTGTACGTTTTCCAGTAAATTCAACTAATTAAATAAACCCTCAGATTTTAAAGAATGTGACACAAGCACAAAAAGTTGTTATTTTGGATGTTAATGATGGTCGAGTTTGTTTTGCATGGCCCTGTGCCCCAGGTGGGTTGAAATTTCACTTACTAATGGAATGGTCTAAAATGAGCAAACTTCGACCACCTCGTCGCCATGGAAAATTATACAAGGGTGGGTTAAAATCGAATTCCTGCAGGTGTCTATTACACGAGTTACCACCGGCTAATAAGTCTATGACATTAAAATTACAATTTACTCTGTTCCATCTGACTGCGCAATCCACTGTCTCATCAGCCCAGCCTGGCAATTTATAAACTATAAAAAGCATCTAAACATTATCTCACATTACTTTTAGACAAACATTTAGTTTTCAACAGTGCAGATTTGTGTAAACCTTGTTGTCTGTCTCCGACATTTGCAACATTGTTTCAATATTCAAGTTTGATCTCCAGCTGTCCCATAGTAAGGAACGTGTCGGGAGTCGGGACGAGACAGACAAGCAGGCAGCGTTTCTCAGCCAGTCGAAACCATGAATCAGTTGGCATCATTTTTATGGATATATACAAAGAAATGTCAATTGAAAAAAGGTAAAACGAAATGAAGTATGGCAGTGGAACATTTAGAACAAATGACTGGGTCACGTCAATAGATACAGAACAAAAAAGACTGAACAACTGGGTCGCGTCTCTAGCAACCAAACTGATAGAACGAACGACTAGCCGGCTTGGGTAGCAACCCTAGATTTGTGTTGGGACTATATCTTGTGGAAGGATGAAATAGTTAGAATAAATTTATTAAAATAACGTTTTTATTGAAAATATCTCAATCATTATTTGAATATGTTGGTAACCCGTTGTATAAAAGTGATAATGCCCTCAAATTCAGCGTTTGGAGGATATATTGGCACAGTTTGCCGGCCCTCGACTTCGTATCGGGCCTAACAACACCTGCGCCAATATATCCTCCAAACACCGGCTTCGAGGGCATTATCACTTATCCAATGATGCTGTAGACGGGTTGGCCAACAACATCACGAAAAGTATGCGCATCGATGAAGCAGAAGGCCTTGTTGTGTTATGATTTTGAACGGTCAGATTGCTAACAATAATAGCAATAAGCTGCCATGTGGGCAATCGTAGGTTTTTATTGTACACTGCTCAAAAAAATAAAGGGAACACTTAAACAACACAATGTAACTCCAAGTCAATCACACTTCTGTGAAATCAAACTGTCCACTTAGGAAGCAACACTGATTGACAATAAATTTCACATGCTGTTGTGCAAATGGAATAGACAAAAGGTGGAAATTATAGGCAATTAGCAAGACACCCCCAAAAAAGGAGTGATTCTGCAGGTGGTGACCACAGACTACTTCTCAGTTCCTATGCTTCCTGGCTGATGTTTTGGTCACTTCTGAATGCTGGCGGTGCTCTCACTCTAGTGGTAGCATGAGACGGAGTCTACAATCCACACAAGTGGCTCAGGTAGTGCAGTTCATCCAGGATGGCACATCAATGCGAGCTGTGGCAAAAAGGTTTGCTGTGTCTGTCAGCGTAGTGTCCAGAGCATGGAGGCGCTACCAGGAGACAGGCCAGTACATCAGGAGACGTGGTGGAGGCCGTAGGAGGGCAACAACCCAGCAGCAGGACCGCTACCTCCGTCTTTGTGCAAGGAGGTGCACTGCCAGAGCCCTGCAAAATGACCTCCAGCAGGCCACAAATGTGCATGTGTCTGCTCAAACGGTCAGAAACAGACTCCATGAGGGTGGTACCCGCTAACTAGCTAGCCATTTCACATCCGTTACACTCACCCCCCTTTCCCGCAGCAACCAGTGATCCAGGTCAACAGCATCAATGTAACAGTATAACTTTAAACCGTCCCCTCGCCCCAACACGGGCGCGAACCAGGGACCCTCTGCACACATCAACAACGGTCGCCCACGAAGCATCGTTACCCATCGCTCCACAAAGGCCGCGGCCCTTGCAGAGCAAGGTGCAACACTACTTCTAGGTTTCAGAGCAAGTGACGTAACTGATTGAAACGCTAGCAGCGCGTACCCGCTAACTAGCTAGCCATTTCACATCCGTTACACTTGCAAGCCGAAGAACACCATCCCAACCGTGAAGCACGGGGGTGGCAGCATCATGTTGTGGGGGTGCTTTGCTGCAGGAGGGATTGGTGCACTTTAAAATAGACGGCACCATGAGGTAGGAAAATTACGTGGATATATTAAAGCAACATCTCAAGACATCAGTCAGGAAGTTAAAGCTTAGTTGCAAATTGGTCTTCCAAATGGACAATGATGAGCAAGGAGGCCTACAAACCTGACTCAGTTACACCAGCTCTGTCAGGAGGACTGGACCAAAATTCACCCAACTTATTGTGGGAAGCTTGTGAAAGGCTACCCGACACGTTTGACCCAAGTTAAACAATTTAATGGCAATGCTACCAAATACTAATTGAGTGTATGTAATCTTCTGACCCACTGGGAATGTGATGAAATAAATAAAAGATTAAATAAATAATTCTCTCTACTATTATTCTGACATTTCACATTCTTAAAATAAAGTGGTGATCCTAACTGACCTAAGACAGGGAATTTGTACTGGGATTAAATGTCAGGAATTGTGAAAAACTGCGTTTAAATGTATTTGGCTAAGGTGTATGTAAACTTCTGATTTCAACTGTACATAAGTATCAAAAGTACATGTAGTTGCTCAAATATACTCAAGTATCAAAAGTAAAAATATAAATAATTTCACATTCCTTATGTTAAGAAATCTGTATTTTTGTTACGGATAGCAAGCGGCACACTCCAAAACTCAGACATAATTTACAAACATTTGTGTTTAGTGAGTCCTCCAGATCAAAAGCAGTAGGGATGACCAGGGACGTTCTCTTGATAAGTCTGCGAATTGGACCAATTTCCTGTCCTGCTAAGCATTTGAAATGTAAGGAGTACTTTTGGGTGTCAGGGAAAAATGCATGGAGTAAAAAGTACATTATTTTCTTTAGGAATGTATTGAGGTAAAAGTTGTCAAAATATAAATAGTAAAGTAGAGCTACTTTAAATTATTTTTACTTAAGTACTTTACACCACTGGTTTTGTTGCTAAACAACCAACCCGTCTATGTTATCATATCCGCAGCATCATACACATGGCATGCTGCTGCTACCTCTCTCACTCCGACTGTACCATGACCAAATTCATAATTGACCATGACTCATGACAGTCTACTCAGGTGCTGTTCTGGTCAATGATGTATACAAACACTAGATTGGTTATGCTACTGTATGTATTGACCAATGTGAGGCTTTGAAACCACTGTCCGCCATATTGGTACGACTCAAATGGAGCAGTCCTGCATAGGAATGAATGACATTCTGCGTCGGGGTGCGTCACTTGAGTGGGTTGAGTTACTGACGTGATCTTCCTGTCTGGGTTGGCGCCCCCCCTTGGTTTGTGCTGTGGTGGAGATCTTTGTGGGCTATACTCGGCCTTGTCTCAGGATTGTAAGTTGGTGGTTGAAGATGGTTGAAGATATCCCTCTAGTGGTGCGGGGGCTGTGCTTTGGCAAAGTGGGTGGGGTTATATCCTTCCTGTTTGGCCCTGTCCGGGGGTATCTTCGGATGGGGCCACAGTGTCTCCTGACCGCTCCTGTCTCAGCCTCCAGTATTTATGCTGCAGTAGTTTATGTGTCGGGGGGCTAGGGTCAGTTGGTTATACCTGGAGTACTTCTCCTGTCTTATCCAGTGTCCTGTGTGAATTTAAGTATGCTCTCTCTAATTCTCTCGTTCTCTCTTTCTTTCTCTCTCTCTGAGAACCTGAACTGTTCTGCCTGCGGTTACGGAACCCCTACCTGTCCCAGACCTGCTGTTTTCAACTCTTAATGATCGGCTATGAAAAGCCAACTGACATTTATTCCTGATTATTATTTGACCATGCTTGTCATTTATGAACATTTTGAAAATCTTGGCTCTCTCTAATTTTCTCCTTCTCTCTTTCTTTCTCTCTCTCGGAGGACCTGAGCCCTAGGACCATACGTCAGGACTACCGGGCATGATGACTCCTTGCTGTCCCCAGTCCGCCTGGCCTTGCTGCTATTCCAGTTTCAACTGTTCTGCCTGCGGTTATGGAACCGCCACCTGTCCCAGACCTGCTGTTTTCAACTCTTAATGATCGGCTATGAAAAGCCAACTGAAAATTATTCATGATTATTATTTGACCATGCTTGTCACTTATGAACATTTTGAACATCTTGGCATAGTTCTGTTATAATCTCCACCCGGCACAGCCAGAAGAGGACTGGCCACCCCTCATAGCCTGGTTCCTCTCTAGGTTTCTTCCTAGGTTTTGGCCTTTCTAGGGAGTTTTTCCTAGCCACCGTGCTTCTACACCTGCATTGCTTGCTGTTTGGGGTTTTAGGCTGGGTTTCTGTACAGCACTTCGAGATATTAGCTGATGTACGAAGGGCTATATAAAATAAACTTGATTGATTGATTGATTCTGCAGTATTTCAATGTAATGTTTCAAGGACAAAATTACATGTATTTAAGTATTTATTTGTTGTATATATATTTTTAGTTCACATAATGTAGGTTAGTTTAAAAGTATGCTTTAAGGTGTCTGTAATAGAATATACTTGGCAAAAAGGAATGTAGACATTAACTAAAACTAAAACTAAAACTTTCAAAACCTTATTTACGAATGCCAAGAGTGTGCAAAGTTGACATCATTGGAAAGGGTGGCTACTTTGATTTGTTTAACACTTTTTTGGTTACTATATGATTCGAAATGTGTTATTTCATAGTTTTAATGTCTTCAGTATTATTCTACAATGTAGAAAATAGTAAAAATAAAGAAAAACCCTTGAATGAGTAGGTGTGTCCAAACTTTTGACTGGTACTGTAAGTCATGTCAAAATGGGTAGAATTGCAGGAAATTAGCTTTAAAACTGAAGTCAGCTAGAGTCACCAGGAGTAGTATGGTGATGATTTATTGTGTCGGAAGAACAAAAGGAACGTGTATTGTGGCTCGGAAAAGGATGGGAGCATGAAGTGAAAAGCTTTGACTTTCTGAGCAGGGCAGCGGTAAAAGGTGTCATCTTTGGCGTCTCGTGGAAATTGAGGCTCAATGTCTTATACACCACATACGAGGAGTAGTAGAGGCACTTCGCCTGAACCATATGGTATGGTGGATGGAGGAAGAAGGGAAGCCTATCAGTATTATTACTATCTGATGAAGAGTTTCTCTCACACATGTATAGCTGGGGTATATGAGATACGCGGTGAGAGCTTTTCTGAACAGGCCGTTGCAATGTCCTAATTGTAAGAAGGTTTGGCCGTGTGTCAGACGGTAATAAATACTGCATATTGCTGGATGCACGGTGCTGCAATTGTGGTGGGAACCACATTCCTGAGTTCCATTAGTGCTGTGTAAGAGTGAAGGAGGTCAAAGTAGGAAGATTCTAGGCTGTCCAGCAGGTCTCCTGTGCAAAGGCATTGGAAATTGCTGAAGGAGCAAGTTGAAATGAGGAAGAAATGTCAATAGATGTTTTGCAGCCTGCAGAGAATTTAGCTTATCAATTGAAGGATCCTGAAACTTTGATAGTTAAAAAAAGGTGGATTTTGTTGTGTTAATTGTGCAGGCGATAAATTGTAGGGGAAAAACCAACGAGAAATCAAAGTAGTTAGACATCATTGTGAATGCGACTAAAAGGTTTTGGGATCTACAGGACTTTGCGGGGAATACTGTCTGAAGATGTTCCCACCTTGCAGGCCCCAGAGCTTGTGTAGGGTTTTGAGTAGACATTTGAATCTGACTGAAGGAGAAAACGTGTTTTTATTTGATTTTTTTTTAAGTTGACAGTTTTTGCCCTACCTAGTAGGTAGCGGCAATGCACATTTTTGATTGTAGTACGCCATAAAACCTAAGAGAAGAAGAAGAAAGGCGAGCATTTTTGCTAGCTTGGAAGCCAAACATTGTGCCAAGAAAAAAAGATAGCAGAAGTGAATATTCTGTTCAAAACTGATGGCACATCGAGTGGAGATGCGAGTGAGAAGAAACGGATTACAGTGCGAACAAAAATGAGACGAGAAGTAAAGTCTAGTAAATCTAGTAAATCCAAGGCTAGTTCTGACTTTTTTTTGTTGGAGTGAGGCTTTTGGAACGATGGAGTTATCTGGGAGATTAGTTTTGAGTCATATTTTTGGGTTATGTGATATACCCTGTAAGACTTTGTGCCAAAACCCATGCAGTGTGACAAATGCAGAATATTTGGACATGTGTCAAGTGTATGTAGACGGGAGGAGTATCGTATGCCAGCTGAGGTTAAATGCTGAAATTGTGGTGGGGAAACATGTGCCCGAAGTCCTGAACTGCCCTGTTAGGGTGAAAAGGTGGCAAGAATAAGGACTGTCCAGTGTGTCTCCTATCTGGAGGAGTTGAGAAGAGGGAACGGAGGAAGTGACGTTGAAAAAACAATGGTAGTTGGATTTGAGAGAGAAGTAAATGTTCCTTGCCAACAGAAGGATCCTGACATGTTGCATGTTAAAAATGTGGACTTTGTAACGTTTATTGCAATGGTTATAAACTGCACAGCGCAAACAGAGAGAAAATCAGAGAAAATAGGTGTCATTGTGAGTGCAGCTGAAGGTTTTGGGGGGATTGTACAGCAGCGACATCACAAGGAATCCCGTCGATTAATGTTTCGCCCTCACAGGCCCCTTGAGCCTGTCTAGGGATGTGATTTGGACTGCGAGTGCGATGGGTTTTGATTAATTAATTTATTTTTATGATGTCATGTTTTTTTCAAGCTTTCCCGGTCATGGCTAGAAGGGTTACGGCTTATGTCAAAGTGAAGTCACCCTCATGCTCTGAACTCAGACATTGAACAAGTCATCTACTTATGCTGGCTGGCTGGCGTTAATGAAAAATTGTAAAATAAAGTTATGCTTATTTCTATGGGGGAGGTGCACTTGCCGACATGAGTTGCTTCCTACTGTATCATTATGTCGCCGGCGGTAGCTAACATGGCCAACTTTTTTCCTCCCAAGATGTATTTATTTCGAGTAGGGTGGCAGCCTACATGCGAAATATATTGTAATATTGGTACGATAATTAGTTAGTAGCACAGTGATCAAAGGAGGCTGCTGAGGGTAGGACAGATCATAACAATGGCTGGAATGGAGTAAATGGAATGGTATCAAACGCATGGTTTCCATGAGTTCAATACCATTCCATTTATTCTGTTCCAGCCATTACTATGAGCATATCCTCCTCAATTAAGGTACCCCCCAACCTCCTGTGACCGTGATACAGTTTACTCAATCAATGTGGAGAGGGGAGCATGCACTATCCTTTGCTCCCATTTGCCGAGCACTGCTGTACAGCAAGGGAAATACCTTGTCAGTTGTACAACTGAATGCATTCAACTGAAATGTATCTTCCGCATTTAACCCAACCGCTCTGAATCAGAGAGGTGCGGGGGGCTGCCATAATCGACATCCACGTCTTCGGCACCCAGGGAACAGTGGGTTAATTGCCTTGCTCAGAGGCAGAACGACAGATTTTTACCTTGTTAGCTCAGGGATTCGATCCAGCAACCTTTCGGTTACTGGCCCAAAGCTCTAACCACTAGGCTAGCTAACGTTAGCTAGTGTAGCCAATATGGGTGACAGCTAAAGCGCCATGATTATAGGGATCTTCACCGAAAATGTACAACTCGGACATTAACGTCAACATTTTTGTGGGAAAAAAATGAACAATCACTTTGATCAAAAGAAAAATGTATGATTCTGAACAGTCTCCCAATAGTGCATGGGCCAGAAGGACAAATTTAACACATTTGAGTATGATAGCCACGTATCGAAGGTAGCTAAATGTGGTTATCACTGCATTATATGTTATGACCCCTATGCGGTTAGTTGGGCCAACAGGATTGAGGGTATTTCATGTAATTTTGTATTATCAGGGAACAATCTTCTCAAACTAAGGCAATTTGATATGTTATTAATTTCATAATAAATCAAATCAAACTTTATTTGTCACATGCACCAAATACAACAAGTGTAGACCTTACCGTGAAATGCTTACTTACAAGCCTTTAACCAACAGTGCAGTTCAAGAAGAAGAAAATAGTACAACACATATTAAGGTTTGAAAAAATAGGAATGGGAATGTCTATGGGCCCACTTTGGGGGGGGTCAAAGGTCATACATGTATGCATTTTGGGTTATATTGAGCCAGAATGGACAGTTTTGGGATGTGTTCTATTATCACATGGTACCCTAGATCAGTGTTTCCCAAACTGTTGGGCACGAGGGATGTCCAGATCAAATGTTCAGATCAACTTGCCCATGTCAGCTAACGTTTTTTAGCTAGGTTTTTTAGCCCATAGATTTTGTTGTAATGTTTGAGTCACTCAAATATCACATGAATAAACATTAGACATGGAAAAATGCATAACATTGCAAGAAAATTTGCATTAAAACGGCACAATTTTGGGAACTCCTGCCCTAGATGATGACTACACCAAATTTCACACAAAACAAGGAGACCCATTGGGGAAGTTTTTAAGTAATAATAGATTTTGTCAATAATTAGTCCCATAAGCCTACTGTTTTTAAAAATGGCTGCCATTCATTTCAATGGGGAGGAACTGCATTGATTTTGCATGGCCATAACTGAATTTATAATTGGTGTAAAAGACCAATAATGGATTAAAATGTGTGTTACAACGAAGATAAACCAAAATGATGGCCAAAGTATGTCAGAATGTATTCACACCTATTGACTTTTTCCACATTTTGTTGTGTTACAAGGTGGGATTAAAATGAATTTAATTGTAAAAAATTATCTCAAACACAACCAAAACAAATAGAAAATGCATCCAACTAATTTGTAGAGTTACAACTTTGATGTAGTCATTGCGTGCTATGAATAGGGGACCAAATACTTAACTTTTGACTACTTTAATACACATACGACACCATTCTGTATACTTCTGGCCCTTCTTTGGACACTGTGTTAACTAACTTCCAGACGAGTTTCAATGCCTCTCCTTCCGTGGCCTCCAACTGCTCTTAAATGCAAGTAAAACTAAATGCATGCTCTTCAACCGATGCCCGCACCTGCCCGCCCGTCCAGCATCACTACTCTGGACGGTTCTGACTTAGAATACGTGGACAACTACAAATACCTAGGTGTCTGGCTAGACTGTAAACTCTCCTTCCAAACTCACATTAAGCATCGCCAATCCAAAATTAAATTGAGAATCGACTTCCTATTTCGCAACAAAGCATCCTTCACTTATGCTGCCAAACATACCCTCGTAAAACTGACCATCCTACCGATCCTCGACTTCGGCAATGTAATTTATAAAATAGCCTCCAACACTCTACTCAACAAATTGGATGCAGTCTATCACAGTGCCATCCGTTTTGTCACCAAAGCCCCATATACTACCCACCACTGCGACCTGTACGCTCTCGTTGGTTGACCCTCGCTTCATACTCGTCGCCAAACCCACTGGCTCCAGGTCATCTACAAGTCTCTGCTAGGTAAAGCCCCACCTTATCTCAGCTCACTGGTCACCATAGCAGCACCCACTCGTAGCACACGCTCCAGCAGGTATATCTCAATGGTCACCCCCAAAGCCAATTCCTCCTTTGGCCGCCTTTCTTTCCAGTTCTCTGCTGCCAATGACTGGAACGAACTGAAAAAATCCCTGAAGCTGGAGACTCATATCTCCCTCACTAGCTTTAAGCACCAGCTGTCAGAGCAGCTCACAGATCACTGCACCTGAACATAGCCCATCTGTAAACAGCCGATCCAACTACCTGATCCCCATACTGTATTTATTTATCTTTCTCCTTTGTACCCCAGTATCTACATGCACATTCATCTTCTGCACATCTGCCATTCCAGTGTTTAATTGCTATATTGTAATTTACTTTCGCCACCATGGCCTATTTATTGCCTTACCTCCCTTATCTTACCTCATTTGCACTCACTGTATATATACTTTTTGTTTTCTTTTTTTCTACTGTATTATTGACTGTATGTTTTGTTTATTCCATGTGTAACTCTGTGTTGTTGTATGTGTCAAACTGCTATTCTTTATCTTGGCCAGGTCACAGTTGTAAATGAGAACTTGTTCTCAACTAGCCTACCTGGTTAAATAAAGGTTAAATAAAAAATATAAGTGAATTTGTCCCAATACTTTTGGTCCCCTAAAATGGGGGGACTATGTACAAAAAGTGCTGTAGATTTCTAAACGATTCACCCGATATGGATGAAAATACCCTCAAATTAAAGCTGACAGTCGGCACTTTAACATCATAGTCATTGTATCATTTCAAATCCAAAGTGCTGAAGTACAGAGCCAAAACAACAACAAAATTGTCACCGTCCCAATACTTTTGGAGCTCACTGTAACATGTAAGGTTAGAGAGCATAATATTAAGATCATGATGGTCAGGGACAGAATAGATTATAATCACCAATGTTCCTTTTTAGAGATAATTTGTGTTTACCTAAATCTTTCTGGGGACAACTCAACAAATGACAGAGCACACCTTTCATTTTAGCATGATGAGTATTGCTATACAACAGACTATTACAGGTGGCAACTACTGTAGAAAACACAAGATGCTACTGTATTTACATCTCATGGACTATTATTTCCCAGTATGACCAATTTCCATAAAACAAATATGTAGTTCTGCTATTTGTAACACTGTTGTTTCAATGATGAGTCAGGCTAGGTAAATCATTAGATCTGATGGCAAACATTTACCAAATCCACTCCACTCAATAGAATGTTCCATTGTTGTTTGATACAATAATTTTCAATGAGCATGTGAACGTTCCAACTTTTCTCCTTTATCCATAGAGATCCTAATAAATTACTATTAAGTATTCTAATTCCTAATTATATGCCTTTATCAGCCTGTGACCATTGACTCCTATTTAACAAGTTAGATAAAGGTGTGAAAAACATAGAACGCTTCCGTAGAGGCTATCATATATCAATTTGATCAGGGGCTTGTAGGGAACAATTTAGCACCGTCAAACCTTTGCCACCCCAAAGGGAACATTTTCAAACTCTCGCGGGAGCTATCTTTCCTGCAATGGATTTTTTTTTCTTGTTGTTCACCCGGTACAGTAGGTGGCGGCAATACACCAGTATGAAATAGATTTCTAACTAACCTACTTTGTTCAATAGATTGTAGCACAGAAAAAACAATGAGCCAGATATTTCACCGGATGTAAAAATGTGAAGCAACCGGTTCCCGTTTCCACTCACTACCAAATATGGTGATGAGCGGAAGCCCAGTGGCCGGCAGTGGGAGAAGATGGAGCGAGATGGATTTTGTCTGCCATTCTGCATATTTTCTCATATATTAAACATTTGATCTCCTTACAGGTTTCTGATTCAGAAACTAGAATCTGTAACAAACCGAGTGGACTGAGTTTGGAAGAGTTTGCCAAAGTAAAAAAGGCGTTTAGGAGTGCATGGGCGAATTGAGTTGTTGTACACGTGCACTTTACATAGTAGGCGTTCCCTAATGGAAATATGCAAATAAATGCTAGAACACGCCAATAGGATCTCACCTCTCGTGTTTGTCTCTGCCCACCTCCTTGCTTGTTCGGCCAACTAGGATAAATTTTCTGCCATTGGAAACGACAGGCTCTGGTCTATCTTTAAAAAAATCTTTGATGATGGTCTGCCATTAACTCTCGAAGAAGAACATTGCGCCAACGGGGGTATATTCACAAGACATGGTGGTGCAGCTAGAGGTCGTATACAAGGTAAGACTGAGAAACTTTTTTATTTAAATATTAACGCTAGCTAATATTGTGTTGGCTTGTACCACGACGTTGATTAAACGGTTCGGTGCGGTTGCCTGCGGGTTTCTGTATAGTCGTTCTAGCCACTATGCTAGCTAGCTAAACTAACGGTAGCTAGCTAGCCTGAGTGAATGGTGTGAATTAGGTTGACCATTGAATGAAATAGCGTCATAGTACTAGCTTATGTTAGCTTAACGTCAACTGGTTTTGTCTAGAAGGTTGCAGATTTTGTCAAAATTGACTTTAATAACCGGTTTAGGAGGATTTCCATGCACTATCGGCTGCCTAGGCAACTTCTATTTTACGCAGCAGGTTATAATTATTAACGTATTATGTTAGGATCATTAGGATAACAAGGTCAGGAAGAGGGTTAAGTTAGCTCAAATGCAAAAACTATTTTCGACGTAATTTGACAAAAGCTCTATCCCATCTAAACAACCGAGCCAACTGTGATTTGATGACCAGGCAACAATGTGAGCTAGCCTGTGCTGTATAGCTAAACACTGCACCTGTCCTTGCCTATGCAATTTACTCAGCCATGAAGCTACTTCACACGTCACTTTTATGTTCACTATAACAACTTGCGAAATCATTTTTGTTAAGATTTCATTATCATCCCCCACCATGGCATCTGTCTTGTCCGGCTTCATTTGACCTGTTTAGTGAAGATTAACAGGCAGTTTGTGAGTCGGATTAACCTAGTTAGTAGCCACCCACGCATGGATAAAATGTTTTGGCATGCAAACGACCTACTCAGCGTTCCCTTTCTAGGAAGAAAACATTAATGTATGTTCATGAGTCCAATAAGCGATGTGTGCAGTACCTTTCATATGTATGCCTAGCTTGCAAGATGTTTGAAAGGTCAATGTACCACATCTATAATTTTTTATTTTACCTTTTATTTAACTTGGCAAGTCAATTAAGAACAAATTCTTATTTTCAATGACTGCCTTGTTCAGGGGCAGAACGACAGATTTGTACCTTGTCAGCTCAGGGATTTGATCTTGCAACCTTTCGGTTACTAGTCCAACGCTCTAACCACTAGGCTACCTGCCGCCCCATACGTCCTTTCAATTGAAGCATTAATAGGATTAATGATAATAGCTCTCTTAGATTGTTTTGTAAATATTGATGGCCACAGGCAATTCATATGCCTATACCAGGATCAGTGAAGTGTCCATACGTGTTAAGATTTCTATGAGCAAAGTCCCAAACCCCTGTTTGCCCTGCTTTTTTTGGGGCAGGCGTAGTGAAGCCAGTTTTTTATTTTTATTATAACAAAAACAAAACACCTTCAAAAATGTTATGAAGCCTGTGTTTGGTGTTATGATGCTAGTCCTACCATCAATAATTTCCTCACCACCCCTGTTTGAACATGGCAGGCCATTGACCTTTGCAAACCCAGCAGAATTCTAGTCACACTTCTGTCATCAATGTGCGGGTCACCTACTACAAGAACACAAAGGGACAATGCAGCAAAGCTCAGTATGTCATTCATTGCTTGCTTGAGCTGGGCAGGAGCATTTTGGCTTAGTTTATGTCCTATTCAGTGATTAGCCCCCCCCCCCCCCCCCACATACACACACACACACACACACACATACATACATACTCACACTTACAAACATGCACGCTTGTTGGTGTAGCTGTCCATTTATAAAGAGATTCTCTCAGCGTCTGATGGTGACCTAGTTCTAAACTGGAAGGCACTACCCATGGTGTGATTTTCCGATTAATTACATTAGGAATTCCTCCCGAAGCTATCTGTCCACAATTTAAGTTTTGTGTGTATACCCGTTTTCTTGTTTGTCAATGCACAGTGATTAGCATAAGCCTACCACAGTGAATGTTGAGCTATTATATTGCCCATGGATTTATACTGTAGCCAGGTTCATTTTAGTAATAGGCTTGATGAACTGTAGTAGCCTTTCTGCTTCAGGATCAGAACCGTATTTCAAGCCAGTGAATCAGCCTCATTGAAACTGTTTTTATATAGACTTGGCATGAACTGCCAAACATAAGAAATGGAATGATCAGAAGAATAGTCTACATGTCACTCAGCCCGACTGAGACTTGCCATTGACCTACATCAAAAACAGAGGGACAAAGGGACCAACGGAGGGAAAGGAAAAGCGAAGGAAGGGGGGGGGGAAGAAAGGTTCACTTGACTTCAATTCCACATGGTCCCATAGCTTTGTGCCAGACCTACGTTTCTGAATAAGGATAAGTCATTTTCAATAGGTTGGTAGCAACTAACCTAATGCTTTTTATACGAATGCTTTCCTTCGATAAAGTTAAGCTGCCAGGTTACGTACAGCAGTAAGGGCTTTTGTGAGGACAAACACTGTTCTGTTGATGACTCAAGCTAGAAGTACTGACGATGGGCTTTTTATGATACTGCATCTCATGTCACCCCAAGGTTGGCTTGCTGCTATGTTACAGTGAGTGGGTTCATTTGACTGCAGGACTACAGGGAAAGGCAATAGTACAGAATATGTTGCTCTTTGTTTAGTGCAAAGTTCCTCTTTCCAGACTGCCCGGGCAATGTGATAACAAGAACTTCGGCTACAGATGCGTATCAGATTGGAGGAAATTGTATTCTCATTGTGCGCTGTTGTATTTTCGCTGAGCTCACTTGGAATAGGCAAACTCCCTTTTTTGCTCAATTTTAGAGGAAAAGACAAGCTAGATTTTCTGTCCATATTTTCTGTTAAACAAAGAGCCATTTTTCAAAGTAAACACAACATGGTTCCCAGGGTTTGGGTTAAGTAAATAACATTTTTTTTGTGCAGCAAGAAAAAACATTTATTGCAACGCAGCTGCAAGAGCAATTGTGTTTTGGTGTTAACCTAGGGTTAGGCGATTCCATATTGAAGCAATCGCCTGTTCTCCCCTATTTATGACCTTGGATCAGATGAGACATCCCGCTGAATTTGAACTCAAAGCAGAGTGAAATTGGAAGAAAAAAAAGTCTTATGTTTACCCGTTAGAGAAATGGTTAGAATGTGATTTCTGGACCTGCCATGTGTATTTATTAATTAGATAATGTAATGTTGAGTCATAGGGAAGACCTTGCCCAACAGCAGTAGACTGCCAAGTCATCATCCCAGTATTGTAGAGATTTGGAAGGGGATATTTCAAGGGTCAACAAAAAATATTCTTATTATGGCTAGTAGGGCATGGAATTGCCAGGGACCTCACGATACTTAGGTGCCGATAGTGCATTTGGAAAGTATTCAGACCCCTTTACTTTTTCCATGTTTTGTTACAGCCTTAGTCTAAAATTGATAAGGGAAAAATAAATGTTATCAATCTACACACAATACCCCATAATGGCAAAGTGAAAGCAGGTTTTTAGAAATGTTTGCAAATGTATTAAAAATGCAAAACAGAACTTCCTTATTTAGTTGCTGTCACTGGCGGTGCAGTTGCCGTACCAAGCGGTGATGCAGCCCGACAGGATGCTCTCACTTGTGCACCTGTAAAAGTTTTAGGTGCCACGCCAAATTTCTTCAGCCTCCTGAGGTTGAAGAGGCGCTTTCACCACACTATCTATGTGGGTGGACCATTTCAGTTTGTTAGTGACTTGTATGCCAAAGAACTTTAAGCTTTCCACCTTATCCACTGCGGTCCTGTCAATGTGGATAGGGGGTTTCCTGAAGTCCACGATCATCTCCTTTTGCTGATGTTGAGTGAGAAGTTGTTTTCCTGGCACCACACTCCTAGCCCTCACCTCCCTGTAGGCTGTCTCATCATTGTTGGTAATCAAGCCTACTACTGTTGTCGTCTGCAGACTTGATGATTGTGTTGGAGGCGTGCATGGCCACGCAGTCATGGGTGAACAGGGAGTACAGGAGGGGGCTGAGCACTCACCCTTGTGGGACCAGCATCATTGCGATGGTTAACACACTTAAATGTCTTACTCACGCCGGCCACGGAGAAGGAGAGCCCACAATCCTTGGTAGTGGGCCGTGTCAGTGGCACTGCTATCCTCAAAGCGGGTGAAGAAGTTATTTAGCTTCTCCGGAAGCAAGACGTCCGTAATTGTCTGTAGACCCTGCCACATACGTCTCATGTCTGAGCCGTTGATTTGAAACTCCTTTGTCTCTATACTGCCGTTTTGCCTGCGATTGCCTTACGGAGGGAATAAAAACACTGTTTGTATTCGGCCATGATCCCAGTCACTTTACCATGGTAAATGCAGTGGTTCGCGCTTTCAGTTTTGCGCGAATGCTACCATCTATCCATGGTTTCTGGTTAGGGTAGGTTTTAATAGTCAGTTGGTACAGCATCTCCTATACACTTCCTGGTAAACTTTATCAGTGTAATCGTCGATATTATTCTTTGAAGCTACCCTGAACATATCCCAGTCCGCGTGATCAAAACAATCTTGAAGCGTGAATTCCGATTGGTCAGACCAGCATTGAATAGTCCTTAGCATGGGTACTTCCTGTTTGAGTTTCTGGTCATATTTGCCGAAAGGAGGGCGTGGGAGGGCCTTGTAGGCATCTTGCCAGTTGGAGTAGCAGTGGTCGAGTGTACTACAGTCTAGAGATCGACCGATTTTAATCGGAATGCCAAATTTAATTAGGGCCGATTTCAAGTTTTCATAACAATTGGCAATCAGCATTTTTGGACACCGATTATGGCCGATTACATTGCACTCCACGAGGCGACTGTGGCAGGCTGACTACCTGTTATGCGAGTGCAGCAAGGAGCCAAGGTAAGTTGCTAGCTAGCATTAAACTTATCTTGTAAAAAAAACAATCAGTGTTGACATAATCACTAGTTAACTACACATGGTTGATGATATTACTAGTTTATCTAGCTTGTCCTGCATTGCATATAATCGATGCGGTGCCTGTTAATTTATCATTGAATCACAGCCTACTCCGCCAAACGGGTGATTTAACAAGCGCATTCGCGAAAAAAGCACTGTCGTTTCACCAATGTGTACCTAACCATAAACATCAATGCCTTTCTTAAAATCAATACACAAGTATATATTTTTAAACCTGCATATTTAGTTAATATTGCCTGCTAATATGAATTTCATTTTAACTAGGGGAAATTGTGTCACCTCTCTTGTGTTCTGTGTAAGCAGAGTCAGGGTATATGCAGCAGTTTGGGCTGCCTGGCTCGTTGCGAGCTGTGTGAAGACCATTTCTTCCTAACAAAGACCGTAATTAATTTGCCAGAATTGTACATAATTATGACAACATTGAAGGTTGTGCAATGTAACAGCAATATTTAGACTTAGGGATGCCACCTGTTAGATAAAATATGGAACGGTTCTGTATTTCACTGAAAGAATAAACGTTTTGTTTTCGAAATGATAGTTTCTGGATTTTACCATATTGATGACCTAAGGCTTTTATTTCTGTGTTATTTATAATTAAGTCTATGGTTTGATAGAGCAGTCTGACTGAGCGGTGGTAGGCAGCAGCATGCTCGTAAGCATTCATTCAAACAGCACTTTCCTGCATTTGCCAGCAGCTCTTCGCTGTGCTTCAAGCATTGCGCTGTTTTTGACTTCAAGCCTATCAACTCCCGAGATTAGGTTGGCAATACTAAAGTACCTATTAGAACATCCAATAGTCAAAGGTATATGAAATACAAATGGTATAGAGAGAAATAGTCCTATAATAACTAAAACATCTTACCTGGGAATATTGAAGATTCATGTTAAAAGGAACCACCAGCTTTCATATGTTCTGAGCAAGGAACTTAAACGTTAGCTTTTTTACATGGCTCATATTGCACTTTTACTTTCTTCTCCAACACTGTTTTTGCATTATTTAAACCAAATTGAACATGTTTCATTATTTATTTGAGACTAAATAGATTTTATTGATGTATTAAGTTGGTGTTCATTCAGTGTTGTTGTAATTGTCATTATTACTATATATATATATATATATATATATATATATATATATATAAAAATCGTCCGATTAATCGGTATCGGCTCTTTTTGGTCCTCCAATCGGTATCGGCGTTGAAATATCATTATCATATCATAATCGGTCGACCTCTACTACAGTCTGATAGAACTTCAGCAGCCTTTTTCCTCACATTTGCTTTGTTAAAATCCCCAGCTACAATAAATGCAGCCTCAGGATATGTGATTTCCAGTTTGCTTAAAGTCCTGTGTAGTTCCTTGAGGGCCATCGCGGTGTCGGCTTGAGGGGGGATCTACACGGCCGTGACTATAACCAAAGAAAATTCTCTTGCGTTAATAGTTGGTATTTTTGGGGGGTTTTCTAGGTTGGGTGAACAAAAGGACATGAGTACCTGTGTGTTATCACAATTACACCATGAGTCGTTAATCATGAAACATTCACGCCCACCCTCGCCACCCTTCCCGGAGAGATGTATTCCTGTCTGCGCGATGAACTGAGAACCCAACTGTCTGTATGGACTCTGACAGTATATCCCGAGAGAGCCATGTTTCCGTGAAACCGAGTGTTACAATCCCTGATGTCTCTCTGGAAAGATATCCTTCCACTGAGCTCCACAACTGTATTATCCCAAGACTGAACATTAGCGAGTAATATACTCAGAAGCGATTGTGTGTGCGCCTAAGTCGGACTAGAAGACCACTCCGAGTACCTCTCCTCCACCGGCGTTGTTTAGGGTCGGCTTCTGGAATCAGTTTAATTACCCTGGGGGGTGCGAACAAAAGATCCGCTTCTGGAAAGTCATATTCCTGGTCGTAGTGCTGGTGAGTTACCGCCACTCTAATATACAATAATTCTTTCCGGCTGTATGTAATAACACATTTTCTGGGGGTAACGATGTAAGAAAAAATACTGCATAGTTTCCCAAGAGCTAGAAGTGAGGCAGCCCTCTCTGTTTGCGCCATTATAAAACATTCTCATGGTTCTATAGATATTGCAATTTGCTCACTGCAGAGAGACGAGTCATGGAGATAAAAGTTCTAAAAAAACATGTTAGTTCACCATTTTAAAAGTTGCTTAGTGCTTTTTTTTTCTTTTTAGATCGGTTCGATTCTATAAAAATTTTCACATGTTTCGGTTTAGATAAAACATTTAACGTTTTAAAAACATTATGAAATAATGACATTAAATTATTTTTTAGCTTTTTAATGGAAGTTCCAAAGCCCAAAATGGTGAACATTCATTTCACAAAATATTCTATTGTCTCTGTCAGGTCCACATTGGGTATATTTTGCATAGTTTTTATTTTACTTTATTTTCCATTCCTTTAAGCCCTAAAAATCTAAGCTGTGGGGAGATTCTACCAAGTTTATGTATGGAATTGATTTAACCTTTCTAGGACACACGTTCCGCTAGCGGAACCCCCCCCCCCCCCCCCCCCCCCCCAACATTCCGCTGAAAAGGCAGCGCGCGAAATTCAAAAATATTTTTTTGAAATATTTAACTTTCACAAATTAACAAGTCCAATACAGAAAATGAAAGATAAACATCTTGTTAATCTACCCATCGTGTCCGATTTTTAAAATGTTTTACAGCGAAAACACAACATATATTTGTTAGATCACCACCAAATCCAAAAAACACACAGCCATTTTTCCAGCCAAAGATAGTCACCCAAAAGCAGAAATAGTAACTATTTCTGCTTTTGTAAACTAATCACTAACCTTTGATAATCTTCATCAGATGACACTCATGTTACACAATACATTTATGTTTTGTTCGATAATGTGCATATTTATATCCACAAATCTCGGTTTACATTGGCGCCATGTTCAGAAATGCCTCCAAAATATCCAGAGTAATTACAGAGAGCCACGTCAAATAACAGAAATACTCATCATAAACTTTGATGAAAGATGCATGTTTTACATATAATTAAAGATACACTGGTTCTTAATGCAACCGCTGTGTCAGATTTTTAAAAACCTTAGTAAAAAGCACACCATGCAATAATCTGAGACGGCGCTCAAATATAAATAACATTTCTCCGCCATGTTGGAGTCAACAGAAATACGAAATTACATCATAAATATTCCCTTACCTTTGATTATCTTCATCAGAATGCAATGCCACGAATCTTATTTCCACAATAAATCGTTTTTTTTGTTCGATAATGTCCATTACTTATGTCAAATTAGCAACTTTAGCTAGCATGTGTAGTACACGTGTCCAAACACTGGCGCAAGTGAAGGCAAACGTCGGACGAAAACTTAAGTTATATTACAAGTCGAATAAATTGGTCAAACTTAGTAGAGAATCAATCTTCAGGATGTTGTTATCATATATATCCAATAACGTCCCAACCGGAGCATTTCTTCATGTCTGTATAAGTAATGGCGCACATTGCCATTCCATGACTAGCGCGCCAGACCAGTGACTGAAACACCTCCCATCCGGTCCCACATCACACTAGAGGCTTCATTCCACGTTCTACTGACTGTTGACATCTAGTGGAAGGTGTATGAAGTGCAAACAGATCCATAAATTACAGGGAATTGAATAGGCGATGACTTTCACAAACTTCCTGTTTGGAAGTTTGCCTGCCAAATAAGTTCTGTTATACTCAGACATCATTCAAACGGTTTTAGAAACTTCAGAGTTTTCTATCCAAATCTACTAATAATATGCATATCCTAGCTTCTGGGCCTGAGTAGCAGGCAGTTTACTTTGGCCACTCTTTTCATCCGGATGTGAAAATACCGCCCCCTAGCCTAGAGAGGATATTAGCTTTCTTAGACAGCTTAGCAAATATATACATTTATCCCCCTTTTTTTATGGTACAAAACTGCTGACCTACAAACATGGCTACAAAGAGAGGCCCATTAGGACAATTCAAGTTGCTTTTACAATGGCAAATATACTTCAAATGAGTAGACAACACTCTCCAATAAGCCATCCATTGTCAACAGCTCCCTCCTGTAGGTGTATAGGCCAACATTGCTGTTCTGCAGAATGAACGAGTTGTGTGTTTTTTGCCCTTCACATAACCCATCACCTGTACATTAAGAGTGGAGGCCTTTTCTGTTCTAGTTGAACTAGTTTTGAGATGGTGCTTTTATGGTGATGTGGGTTTCCACCGCTAAGGGCGTGCGTAAAAGTGTATACTTCTCTATCCGAGCCGGAAAGAACGGGCACTATGGATTAGGGTCTTAGTAGTTAATAACTACGTTTCTGCGCTGACCGGGTTGAATATTTGCTTAATGAAAACAACTCCCTTTAGCCCAGCGTCCCACATAGTCCTTGACTTCATTTCTCTCGTGAATTATTTGATTTCTCTACAGGAATGGCATGTTGGGCTCCCAAAAAAACGAACTAAATGGAACCAACGTTGTTTAATAACCAAAACATTTATAAAAGTTAGTGACTCGCTCAGCACTAGAATTTGGAGAACAAGCTATACGATGAAAAATAGTGGCTTTTTGGTGCGGATACAGTCGACTAGCACTAGCTAATGCTAAAATGAAAACACAGTTACATATATCGATACTTTGACTCCAAGTATCGATTTGCAAAAAACTATACTTGGAGTCAAAGTATCGATATGTAACTTTTTATTTTTTCATCACTAATGGCTAGGCTATATTTAGCAATAAGGCATGCAGGGGTGTGGTACATGGCCAATATACCAAGGCTGTTACTATGTACAGTGCACTGCAGAGTGCTTGGTTACAGCCCTTAATCGTGATATATTGGCCATATATCACAAACCCCTGAGGTGCCTTTATTGATATTATAATCTGGTTAACAACATAATTAGAACAGTAAAAATAAATGTATTGTCGTACTCGTGGTATATGGTCTGATACCACGGCTTTCAGCTAATTCGCATTCAGGGCTCGAACATTATAATAACTTGATGATGGGCCTAGCCTAGATAGTCTATCTTAGTCAGTGTTCAAGAACACAGAGCAGCAGCTCCACATGCGTGCACACAAGCGCAACACACACAGCCCTGTGGCTTTGGTGGACCCTGCCTCTGCCATGCCCCTCCATAAATACGGAGTGTCGGGACCCCTATTCCCGATAGCTAAACAATCAGGCGCAGGTGCTACTTTACACACACACACACACACACACACACACCCAGGCTCTGGCCCCCGTCGCTGCTTCTCCATTCCTGTTCTCACACACCCCGTGGTGATTGGAGGTCTTTGTCTGGTGTGAGACATGGTCTGTTCTGTTGTATTTTCATCAGATCAAAACTGAATCAATGTCTGCTTGCATTTTTCTCTCGTGGCCCAAACTCAGCAGCTTGCGCCATTAGGCCAAATTATATGCTTTGATTGAAACAAAACATGGTGGTTGGTAATTGGCGTGCAGATGCTTTATGGACGTTTAACCGGTAAAACGTGTTGAGCTATCCAGGGATTGGCGTTAGTCTGAAAGGCACTTGCCCATCAGACAAGTCAGCAGTATTTTTTTGGGGGGGGTTGCGATAAGTCACTTGCCTGAAAATGTGAGAAATGGTTCTTCAGTTTTGAGACTCTCCTATTCATTTAAATGAAACCTGGGTGTGAGCATGCCGGCTCCGCGAGAGGCCTGCGCTGCTGTAGCGTAAAATTACCTTCAGGTTTTTGTTTAACATTTCGACACACAGCTCATCCCCGGGATCAAAAGGATGTACAGTGCATTCGGAAAGTATTCAGACCCCTTGACTTTTTCTATATTTTGTTATGTTACAGCCTTATTCTAAAATGGATGTGGTGAAAAAATCCCCCTCAATCTACACACAATAGCCCGTAATAACGAAGCAAAAACAGTTT
This sequence comes from Salvelinus namaycush, assembly GCF_016432855.1. Lineage (NCBI taxonomy): Eukaryota > Metazoa > Chordata > Actinopteri > Salmoniformes > Salmonidae > Salvelinus > Salvelinus namaycush. Next base: position 20,749,290 of record NC_052310.1, read on the forward strand.
TAATACATTTTAAAATTTACGTAAGTATTCAGACCCTTTACTCAGTACTTTGTTGAAGCACTTTTGGCAGCTATTACAGCCTTGCATATTTTTGGGTATGACACTACAAGCTTGGCACACCTGTATTTGGGGAGTTTCTCCCATTCTTCTCTGCAGATCCTCTCAAGCTCTGTCACGTTAGATGGGGAGCGTCGCTGCACAGATGTTTGATTGGGTTCAAGTCCGGGCTCTGGCTGGGCCACAAGGACATTCAAAGACTTGTCCCGAATCCACTCCTGCGCTGTCTTGGCTGTGTGCTTAGGTTTGTAGTTCTTGTGGAAGGTAAACCTTTGCCCAAGTCTGAGGTCCTGAGCGCTCTGGAGCAGGTTTTCATCAAGGATCTCTCTATCCTGACTGGTCTCCCAGTCCCTGCCACCAGAAAACATCCCCACAGAAAGATGCTGCCACCACCATGCTCCACCATAGGGATGGTGCCAGGTTTCCTCTAGATGTGACGCTTGGCATTCAGGCCAAAGATTTTAGTCTTGGTTTCATCAGACCAGAAAGTCTTGTTTCTCATCGCCTGAGAGTCCTTTAGGTGCCTTTTGGCAAACTCCAAGTGGGCTGTCGTGTCTTTTACTGAAGAGTGGCTTCCTTTTGGCCACTCTACCTACTTCCGGCGCCGACAGAGATGGCCGCTTCGCGTTCCTAGGAAACTGCAGTATTTAGTTTTTTTATGTGTTATTTCTTACATTGGTACCCCAGGTAATCTTAGGTTTCATTACATACAGTCGGGAGGAACTACTGAATATAAGAGCAACGTCAACTCACCATCATTACAACCAGGAATATGACTCTCCCGAAGCGGATCCTGTGTTTTGCCTTCCACCCAGTACAATAGATCTGATCCCAGCCGGCGACCCTAAACAACTACGCCGTAAAAGGGTCAAACGAAGCGGTCTTCTGGTCAGGCTTCGGAGACGGGCACATCGCGCTCCACTCCCTAGCATACTACTCGCCAATGTCCAGTCTCTTGACAACAAGGTTGATGAAATCCGAGCAAGGGTAACATTCCAGAGAGACTTCAGAGACTGTAACGTTCTTTGCTTCACGGAAACATAGCTCACTCGAGACGCTAACGGAGTCGGTGCAGCCAGCTGGTTTCTTCACGCATCGCGCCGACAGAAACAAACATCTTTCTGGTAAGAAGAGGGGCGGGGGTGTATGCCTTATGATTAACGAGACGTGGTGTGATCATAACAACATACAGGAACTCAAGTCATTCTGTTCACCTTATTTAGAATTCCTCACAATCAAATGTCGACCGCATTATCTACCAAGGGAATTCTCTTCGATTATAATCACAGCCGTATATTTCCCCCCCCAAGCAGACACATTGATGGCCCTGAACGAACTTTATCTGGCTCTTTGTAAACTGGAAACCACACACCCTGAGGCTGCATTCATCGTAGCTGGGGATTTTAACAAGGCTAATCTGAAAACAAAACTCCCTATATTCTATCAGCATATCGATTGTGCTACCAGGGCTGGTAAAACCTTGGATCATTGTTATACTAACTTCCGCGACGCATATAAGGCCCTCCCCTACCCTCCTTTCGGAAAAGCTGACCACGACTCCATTTTGTTGCTTTCAGCCTACAAACAGAAACTAAAACAGCAAGCTCCCGCGCTCAGGTCTGTTCAACGCTGGTCCGACCAATCTGATTCCACTCTTCAAGACTGCTTCGATCACGTGGATTGGGATGTGTTCCGCATTGCGTCCAACAACAACATTGACGAATACGCTGATTCGGTGAGCGAGTTCATTAGAAAGTGCATTGACAATGTCGTATCCACAGCAACGATTAAAACATTAAAACAGCATTCGCGTGAAACTGAAGGCGCGAACCACTGCTTTTAACCAGGGCAAGGTGACCGGAAACATGACCGAATACAAACAGTGTAGCTATTCCCTCCAAGGCAATCAAACAAGCTAAGTGCCAGTATAGACAAAGTAGAGTCGCAATTGAACAGCTCAGACACAAGAGGTATGTGGCAGGGTCTACAGTCAATCACGGGTTACAAAAAGAAAACCAGCCCCGTCGCGGACCAGGATGTCTTGCTCCCAGACAGACTAAATAACTTTTTTGCTCGCTTTGAGGACAATACAGTACCACTGACACGGCCCGCTACCAAAACCTGCGGGCTCTCCTTCACTGCAGCCGAGGTGAGTAAAACATTTAAACGTGTTAACCCTCGCAAGGCTGCAGGCCCAGACGGCATTCCCAGCCGCGTCCTCAGAGCATGCGCAGACCAGCTGGCTGGTGTGTTTAAGGACATATTCAATCAATCCTTATCCCAGTCTGCTGTTCCCACATGCTTCAAGAGGGCCACCATTGTTCCTGTTCCCAAGAAAGCTAAGGTAACTGAGCTAAACGACTACCGCCCCGTAGCACTCACTTCCGTCATCGTGAAGTGCTTTGAGAGACTAGTCAAGGACCATATCACCTCCACCCTACCTGACACCCTAGACCCACTCCAATTTGCTTACCGACCCAATAGGTCCACAGACGACGCATTCGCAACCACACTGCACACTGCCCTAACCCATCTGGACAAGAGAAATACCTATGTGAGAATGCTGTTCGACTACAGCTCAGCATTCAACACCATAGTACCCTCAACTCGTCATCAAGCTTGAGACCCTGGGTCTCGACCCCGCCCTGTGCAACTGGGTCCTGGACTTCCTGACGGGCCGCCCCCCAGGTGGTGAGGGTAGGTAACAACATCTCCACCCCGCTGATCCTCAACACTGGGGCCCCACAAGGGTGCGTTCTGAGCCCTCTCCTGTACTCCCTGTTCACCCACGACTGCGTGGCCATGCACGCCTCCAACTCAATCATCAAGTTTGCGGACGACACTACAGTGGTAGGCTTGATTACCAACAACGACGAGACGGCCTACAGGGAGGAGGTGAGGGCCCTCGGAGTGTGGTGTCAGGAAAATAACCTCACACTCAACGTCAACAAAACAAAGGAGATGATTGTGGACTTCAGGAAACAGCAGAGGGAGCATCCCCCTATCCACATTGACGGGACAGTAGTGGAGAAGGTGGAAAGTTTTAAGTTCCTCGGTGTACACATCACGGACAAACTGAATTGGTCCACCCACACAGACAGTGTTGTGAAGAAGGCGCAGCAGCGCCTCTTCAACCTCAGGAGGCTGAAGAAATTCGGCTTGTCACCAAAAGCACTCACAAACTTCTACAGATGCACAATCGAGGGCATCCTGTCGGGCTGTATCACCGCCTGGTACGGCAACTGCTCCGCCCACAACCGTAAGGCTCTCCAGAGGGTAGTGAGGTCTGCACAACGCATCACCGGGGGCAAACTACCTGCCCTCCAGGACACCTACACCACCCGATGTCACAGGAAGGCCATAAAGATCATCAAGGACAACAACCACCCGAGCCACTGCCTGTTCACCCCGCTATCATCCAGAAGGCGAGGTCAGTACAGGTGCATCAAAGCAGGGACCGAGAGACTGAAAAACAGCTTCTATCTCAAGGCCATCAGACTGTTAAACAGCCACCATTAACATTTAGTGGCCGCTGCCAACATACTGACTCAACTCCAGCCACTTTAATAATGGGAATTGGTGGAAATTATGTAAAAATGTACCACTAGCCACTTTAAACAATGCAGCTTAATATAATGTTTACATACCCTACATTACTCATCTCATATGTATATACTGTACTCCATATCATCTACTGCAACTTGCCATCTTTATGTAATACATGTATCACTAGCCACTTTAAACTATGCCACTTTATGTTTATATACCCTACATTACTCATCTCATATGTGCATATACTGTACTCTATACCATCTACTGCATCTTGCCTATGCCGTTCTGTACCATCACTCATTCATATATCTTTATGTACATATTCTTTATCCCTTTACACTTGTGTGTGTATAAGGTAGTAGTTGTGGAATTGTTAGGTTAGATTACTTGTTGGTTATTACTGCATTGTCGGAACTAGAAGCACAAGCATTTCGCTACACTCGCATTAACATCTGCTAACCATGTGTATGTGACAAATAAAATTTGATTTGATTTTCTACCATAAAAGGCCTGATTGGTGGAGTACTGTATAGATGGTTGTCCTTCTGGAAGGTTCTCCCGTCTCTACACAACTCTGGAGCTCTGTCAGACTGACCATCGAGTTCTTGGGCACCTTCCTGACCAAGGCCCTTCTCCCCTGATTGCTCAGGTTGGCTGGGCGGCCAGCTCTAGGAAGAGTCTCGGTGGTTCCAAACTTCCATTTACGAATGGAGGCCACTGTCTTCTTGGGGACCTTCAATGCTAAAGAAATGTTTTGGTACCCTTCCCCAGATGTGCTTCGACACAATCCTGTCTTGGAGCTCTACGGACAATTCCTTCAACCTCATGCCATGGTGTTTCTCTGACATGCACTGTCAAGTGTGTGACCTTGTATAGACAGGTGTGTGCCTTTCCAAATCATGTCCAATGAATTGATTTTAACCACAGGTAGACTCCAATTTGTGCAATCTCAATTTCTAGTCCTATAGCAAAGGGTCTGAATATTTATGTCAAAGTATTTCTGTTTTAATTGAATACATTTCTTAACCTGTTTTCGTTTTGTCTTTATGGGGTATTGTCTGTAGATTTGAGGATTATTTTTTAAATCCTTTTTAGAATAAGGCTGTAATGTAACAAGATGGAAAAATTAAGGGGTCTGAATACTTCGAATGCCTAGGCCTGGTTGATAGTGCTCTGCTCACACTGACAAAGTTGTGCTTCAGCGTAGCAGGTAAAATAAAACATTTAAACAGTGTAGCACCTATGTAAGGCTATTAGATGTGTTTTTGAATGCCTTAACTGGTCGACCACAGAGCAGGCTCAACCTGCCCGGCTACCTTAAATGCCATACATTTTCCATCTTTCACTTAAACTTTAAGGATGGGCTAGGTATACTGGAATTCTTTGCAGTTTTGTTGATTTTTAATTTGAGGTGTCTTGGGTGGACGGGGCGGTTCGGGCTGGTGGCACACTTCTGCCTCAAATATCCCTCTGAGATGGTGTGAACACTCCAAATGCCCTGTTTTCCCCTCGACTCAACCAGCCAGCTCGGTTGTGCTTACTAGGGCTGGGACGATACCAGTATCACTTTTTTTTTCTCCCATGGCAAAAAAGAACAAAGCAAACCTAAACTCTTTGGTCCTTTAAAATTCTGCTGTATGTAAAATATTGTATGCTATAGCTTGGAAAGTAAATTTGACTCGGAAGGCAACATGCGCGGTTATGTGAATGTATGAATCTATATAGAGGTTAACTTATTAGTTTATACATGAGTTTATCTGTGTGTATTTTTACGTGTGTGTGGGTCTGCGTGTATTTGTGTCTGCATCGGGGCCCCCGATGCAGGGGGGGGGGTGTTCAGTGGCCAGAGCCTGGGTAGCCTATAACCTGACACCGAAGGGGAAAAAAGGCTCTCGCCCACAGGTCAGCAAATTGGTTTCTGGTGGTAATACATACGTAGGTCATGAAGGACGTGAAGGAAAGAACTCAGGCTGGGAAAAAAATATCTCCACTCTTTTTGCCACGTGCCAGTGGTGATGCCCCATGATCTATTTTGAGTAGCTGGAGAGGTCACTCACACCCCCAATTTTGTCATTCCCAGTCCCAACTCTAGGGCCCTATAAAATCTACGACGCAGACGGAATCGCAGAAATCGGACAATAAAACGGAATTCAACAATTATATTTTAAAAAACTTAGCAGGAAATCAATTAAATGTATTCAACTTATTTGCATTTATTTGCCCAAGTTTATCATACGACATGAACAGAATGCATCAGTGACTTGTATTTCCTGCAACTTTCTGAAGAGGCAATGACACAGGAACGCCCGTCATTAAATTGCGCAGCTAGCAGGGGACGGTTTTCTGGACCACACATGATCATGGCAGAGTTTGAAACAAATCCCCACTGGATTGAGACAAAATGTAATGATATAATTCTGCCAGGGGAGGCATAAGTCAACATTGAATTGAGGAGGTTTTTGGGACAGCCTTTCCATCTACCATTATCATCGCGCAACGCACACATACAGTGCGCGATGATAATGGTAGATGGAAAGGCTGTCCCAAAAACCTCCTCAATTCAATGTTGACTTATGCCTCCCCTGGCAGAATTATATCATTACATTTTGTCTCAATCCAGTGGGGATTTGTTTCAAACTCTGCCATGATCATGTGTGGTCCAGAAAACCGTCCCCTGCTAGCTGCGCAATTTAATTAAAAAATAACTACACTCTGAAATTGACATTTTTAATTTGACACAAACCAAATTCTATCATCTGTCACCCCAGTCCAAACCCCCTCAATTGTTTGGCCTGCTCTGTTAGGTATGTAAGCGCCGTATGGCTTGGAGCTCGGTCATGGCTGTGGGGACCTCTATTGATGGCATTTGTGTTGATCTGTGATTGTCTCTCTCGATCCCGCAGATTCCTAGCTGGTGTGTGATATAAAGGGAGGAGATGGAAGTGGCCGTCACGATTGGGCCAGACAGCCTGCTCCAGGTCAATGGAGCCGACCAGGGAGGCAGCCGCTGGAAGCAGCCTAACGATGACTCAGTAAGATGGGATTGAACGATGACGTAGTGATGTGGTTCCCCATGTTTATTTTTTTTTAGTTGCTGGGATTTTTATTTTAGGTGGGTTGGCGCTAATTTAGGGAGGACTGTCTTGCTCAGTAATGGTAGAGGAAACACTAAGAAAGACTTGACCACTGATAGTGAGGAGAATTGCTGTTGGTTGAGAATTTTAGTGTGGGTGTGAAAGACCAACACGGCGCAAAAATCTATCTATTTCCTATATGGGATTCTTTTGTGTTTTGAACAATGGCGCAAACTGAAGTGTCTGTGTCCAGGACCGCAGTTCCAGTCCGTCTGTCCTGCGCTGTGTGACCAGCACGTGGAAGGAGGGCTTGCTGAACAGAAAGAGGCCATTCGTGGGCCGCTGCTGCCATTCTTGCACGCCGCAAAGTCAGGTGAGCCGAGCCGTGGTCTAGTTTACTCCAGTCTAGCCGTTGGGTTACTCAAGCCCCAGCCTGGTGATCCCAGGTTTTGCTTGGTTGTGTTCATTAGGGCAGGATGTTTTGTGACGGGAAAAGAGTCATTTCATGTTTTCTTCTGTTTGGTGCCTACATATTCATTACACCAAACAGAAGAAAAAGACTGAAACAGGAAGGGACTAATTAATTCCACCTGGAGGACGGAAAAAGTATTCCACTGAATAGATTCTATGGATGATTCTCCCCTATCTGCTCCATCCTCCATTTTAGGTAGAACCACTGTTGGTGATATTCGATTTCTTAGAACCCCAGAGCATTAACTTATGCATACGTTTCTGTGTCCCAGCTTGCAATAGATTTACCTGACAGAGCTCCTCTGTTTTCTTCCAGGCGAGACTCTTCAACTCGAGCATTCCTTCTCTAGGACTGCGCAACGTGATTTACATCAATGAGACACACACCAGGTAAGCCCACCACAGCACTTAAGTCATTGGTCGGAGAGCCCATAGTGATCGTCTCTCTTTAATAGACCTTTTTCACGTGGCTGTGTATTCAAACGCTGTTCAACATGTTGTGCCAACATACAACGTATTTCAAGCGCGCAGGTTTGAAACCTGGTACAGTGTAGTAGATATGCTGGCCTCGTACTGTACTTCAAACGACATGTACTCACCACTTGTCTATGAAGCTCAGGGTGTCCCTGTGAAACAGTGGAAACCTAAAGGATGAATAATTGACTGTCAACGGACACCAGCCACTCCTATCCGGTGACTGAGCTCAGTGTTCCCAAAGTGGGCGATGGCTGCCTTGTGCCTTACAAAACAACAGGACAAATGCATATATGTTCATGTCAACAAAACACTAACTTGTACATTTGACAAGATGAGTCTTATGACAGGTGGATTTTGGTGGTGGTAGGGTTGTAAAATGACTAAGTAGAAATTGCTCTTTTTAAAAAGAATGACAAGCGTTTCACTAACCATATTACTGTACAAGATAATATAAAGATTTCAATTCCACCCAAGTTGCTCCTGTGCTTTGGTGGACTACAGCTGTAACAATGTAATCATTTTTAAAATTTGTTTCTGTAAGGCCACGGTAACTATGTTAATAGTATATACTTGTGATTGGGTGCACTCTGACTGTTGTGGTTACCTTGTATGCACAGTATGTGACAAGAGTATTCCCTGTGGTCTTGCAGACATCGGGGCTGGCTGGCCCGCAGGCTCAGCTATGTGCTGTTTGTTCTGGAGAGGGACGTCCAGAAGGACATGTTCGCCCGCAACGTGGTGGACAATGTACTCAACAACAGCAGGTATCACAGAGAGACACAGAGGGAGGGAAGGCTGAAGGGAACCAGCAGGGATTTGGAAGAAGAGACAATGATGTACCATGATTATTCAGTAAATTACTTCCTCATCTCCTTTTGAACTGACTTCATAGACTTGAAGACAAACCAGCCCTTGGTTTCATCTCTAATGTATTTATATCAGAAGTTGTGAAGTGACGGAAAGGAGATCATGTATTGGTGCACAGCCAAAGAAACAAAGCAGACAACTCTCATGAGTTTAGCAGTGCGTTTGTAACAGTAATTTCCCATGAACGGTACCCTTGAAACTGTCATAACCTGAGCATAGCTCCCTAGAAACTCTAAGTATAATGCCTTTCAAAACTCCATTAGCTTTTGATTTTCCAGTAGAAGAAGAATCAGAAGAATGCTTGTCTCTGACAGTACTTGTCTGTCCCAGGGTGGAGAGTGCAATTGTGGAGGTGGCCACTGAGTTGGATCCTGCGGCCACCGAGGCTGGGGTGGAACATAAAGCGGTCAGCAAGGTGAGGCGGAAAGCCAGAGGGTTCCTGCAAGAGATGGTGGCCAACATCTCACCAGCCTTCATCAGGTACAGTACCTTTCAGCGAGTCCTCTACTCTCAAATCACTTAATGTAATGTTCTTTGGCGCTGGCAGGGTTCCCACCGGCCTTTTGAAATAATTGAAAATGGGCGATGTCGTGGTTGAGGAATCACAATGTCCTTGATAAGTCTGTGAAAATGTGTGGTTATTTTCAAACAAATGTATGGTTTTGTCTATGGATATTGCTGCCAATCAGATAACACAGATTTGTATCAATCCTCAAATGCTAGTTCTAATCCATGTAAGTAGTGCTCAAATGAGGAAGACCAAAGCATGCCGTTTTGTCCCTGTTACAACGAAAGTTGCTCAACTAAAAAAACAAAACAAAAAACACCACTGGCAGTGACAATGCCACTGAAGGAGCCATACTTGTACGTTTTTGTCTTTCAGGTTGACGGGATGGGCGCTTCTCAAGCTCTTCAATGGCTTCTTCTGGAGCATCCAGATCCACAAAGGCCAGCTGGAGATGGTGAAGAAAGCTGCTACGGAGGTTAGAATCACCGCTAACACTTTATACTGCTGGCATGATACTGTTGCGCCAGCGTGAAGAATGTCTTCATGTTTTAGAATATGTAAATAACTTTTTGATTAACATTTTATGCATAATCTGTAACATTTGTCATTAAAGGTACACTATGGAATTGAGTTGTTTACCTCAAATGTTGGCGTGTGTTGACTGTATGGTTCATGGAATTATATCAAAGTTTCAAAGTTTATTTTATATAGCCCTTCGTACATCAGCTAATATCTCGAAGTGCTGTACAGAAACCCAGCCTAAAACCCCAAACAGCAAGCAATGCAGGTGTAGAAGCACGGCGGTTAGGGAAAAACTCCCTAGAAAGGCCAAAACCTAGGAAGAAACCTAGAGAGGAACCAGGCTATGAGGGGTGGCCAGTCCTCTTCTGGCTGTGCCGGGTGGAGATTATAACAGAACATGGCCAAGATGTTCAAATGTTCACGAATAATAATCAGGAGTAAATGTCAGTTGGCTTTTCATAGCCGATCATTAAGAGTATCTCTACTGCTCCTGTGGTCTCTAGAGAGTTGACAACAGCAGGTCTGGGACAGGTAGCACGTCCGGTGGACAGGTCAGGGTTCCATAGCCGCAGGCAGAACAGTTGAAACTGGAACAGCAGCAAGGCCAGGTGGACTGGGGACAGCAAGGAGTCATCATGCCCGGTAGTCCTGACGCATGGTCCTAGGGCTCAGGTCCTCCGAGAGAGAGAAAGAAAGAGAGAAGGAGAGAATTAGAGAGAGCATACTTAAATTCACACAGGACACCGGATAAGACAGGAGAAGTACTCCAGATATAACCAACTGACCCTAGCCCCCCGACACATAAACTACTGCAGCATATAAATGTCTTGCTTCATTAAACCATATAAACCTTAGAAAGGGTCCCATGATTGACCAGGACTGTCTACCCCGGGGACAGAGCTTCCGCAATGTTACCTTAACCGTCTTTTTTGGTTGTTGATAAAGCTACGTCAGTCTTATGTCAAGACAGCTAAAACTAAGATGACGTTTACATAACCTTTACCACCTTGAACCATCATTGATTGCCCATATCACATCCATTGATTGTTAGCTATTGATGGCTGGAGTTAGCTGAGGTTTGTTGTGGCTGTTTTTAAAGAACCAAACCATGGATTATAATGTCTCCTGGCCAATACTGTTGACTACTTCCAGGGTTAGGAAACGTCTAACATCCTGAACTTACCCTTTTTTTTATAGGGCGTTCACTCACTGCTCTAGCATGTAGTGAAATATGGGTAAATTCAAGAGGGTGCTACTAAATTAATGTCTAAACCTAGTTTTCTTCAGCCTTTGTCATTATGAATCGCATACAAATAATCAATAGATTGTTCTCTACAATAGTACAACCTTTAATGTGCTTGTACTTAATAGTGTTGATTAAATAATAATGTCAGTTTGTTGTGACCGTTGCTAGTTGAGATCGCCCTACTCTTGGTTGTATTTCTTCCATATTTCAGCATTGGGAGGTGGTAACATTAGGCGTTTCCACGCTTTGGGTCAATCAATGTTATCTTGACACCCTTGTCATTATAATCTCCAGATCCGTGGCTTTCTATTCCTCTAACCCCGGTCAATCAATGTTGAGGGGCTGTTTCTATGGCAATTTTAAAGGGGAAGACTCACAAAATTCACAATGCAAACTGGAACAAATTTATTTTATTTTTTTCGGGGAGGGTATATATGGAAATTCAGTCTGTTCGCTTTATACTGAACAAAAATATAAACGCAAGATTTTGCTGAGTTACAGTTCATATAAGGAAATCAGCCAATATAAATTAATTAATGAAGGCCCAAATGACTGGGCATAGGCCCACCCACTTGGGAGCCAGGCCCAGCCAATCAGAATGAGTTTTGCCCCACAAGGGCTTTATTACAGGCAGTAATACTCATCAAATTTATGAAACAACAAAAACAGGTATCACGTTTACATAGGTATTCAGACCCTTTACTCAGTACTTTGTTGAAGCATCTTTGGCAGCGATTACCGCCTCGAGTCTTCTTGGGTATGACACTAAAAACTTGGCACACCTGTATTTAGGGAGTTTATCCCTGTCTTCTGTGCAGATCCTCTCAAGCTCTGTCAGGTTGGATGGAGAGCGTCGCTGCACAGCTATTTTCAGGTCTCTCCAGAGATGTTAGATCTGGCTCAAGTCTGGGCTCTGGCTGGGCCACAAGGACATTCAGAGACTTGTCCCGAATCCACTCCTGCGTTGTCTTGGCTGTGTGCTTAGGGTTGTTGTTCTGTTGGAAGGTGAACCTTCGCCCAAGTCTGAGGTTCTGACTGCTCTGGAGCAGATATTCATCAAGTATCGTTCTGTACTTTGCTCCATCCATCTTTCCCATCTTTCCCTGACTAGACTCCCAGTCCCTGCTGCTGAAAAACATCCCCACAGCAAGATGCTGCCACCACCATGCTTCACTGTAGGGATGGTGCCAGGTTTCCTCCAGGCGTGACTCTTGGTTTCATCAGACCAGAGAATTTTGTTTCTCATAGTCTGAGTCTACAGCTGCCTGTTGGCGTCTGTCTGGCCACTCTACCATAAAGGCCTGATTGGTGGAGTGCTGCAGAGATGGTTGTCCTTCTGGGAGGTTATCCCGTCTCCACAGAGGAGCTCTGTCAGTGATCCATAGGTTCTTGGTCACCTCCCTGACCAAGGCCCTTATCCCCTGATTGCTCAGTTTGGCTGGGCGGGCAGCTCTAGGAAGTCTTGGTGGTGCCAAATTTCTTCCATTTAAGAATGATGGAGGCCACTGTGTTCTTGGGGACCTTCAATGCTGCAGAAAGTGTTGGTACCCTTCCCCAGATCTCTGCCTCGACACAATCCTGTCTGAGCTCTACGGACAATTCCTTTGTCATGACTTGGTTTTTGCTCTGACATGCACTGTCAACTGTGGGACCTTATATAGACAGGTGTGTGCCTTTCCAAATCATATCCAATCAATTGAATTGACCACAGGTGGACTCCAAGTAGAAACATCTCAAGGATGATAGATGGATACAGGATGTACCTGAGTTCAATTTCTTGTCTCATAGTAAAGGGTCTGAATACTTTTGTAAATAAGGTATTTTTGTTTTTAATAAATTAGCAAACATTTCTATAAACTTGTTTTTTTTTTCGTTTTGTCATTATAGGGTATTGTCTGTAGATTGAGAAATGTATTTAATACATTTTAGAATAAGGCTGTAACATAACAAAATGTGGGGGAAAGGAAAGGGTTCTGAGTACACTGTATATATGGTAGAGACCCAGGGTCTGGACTACTGTTTTTCAGATGCAGTTCTCTATTGAATAAAATAATCCATTTTATGGGTGAACACCATGCTCTTTAACCATGGCCTAAATTGTGTGGGGGTTTTTCCCTCTGTGTTTTGCAGTACAACGCTCCCCTTGTCTTCCTGCCCGTGCACAAGTCTCACATCGACTACCTGCTCATCACCTTTATCCTCTTCTGCCACAACATCAAGGCTCCCCACATCGCCGCCGGCAACAACCTCAACATCCCCATATTCAGGTGAGCCAACTGGAAGAAGACCCATCTAGATGCTGATCTAGATCGGTTTTGCTGAGCTTGGTCCGCCCCGTCCCCTTCGCCTAATGATTTGGGACGGGTAAACTGATCCTAGATCTGTGCCTAACTGTCTAGCACTACCTGGTGAAAGCTGATCTCAGGTCTGATAATGAATGAGGTTAAAATCAAGGTAGGAGAAACTGAACCTAGATCTGCACTTGGAAGAAAATGTATTTCAAGTCACCTGTGCAATGTGGGAGTTATTGAGCTAGCCTAGCCATTAGAGTTGTTTTGAAATATGCCATCCAGATGCGGGATTGGTTTAGTTTTCTTATTAGACTGTATTGTTTCAGTGAACGACTGGGCTTGCTTGTTTTTTTTCAGCACATTGATACGTAAACTGGGAGGATTCTTCATTCGGCGAAAACTTGACGAGACGCCAGACGGAAAGAAGGATGTCTTGTACAGATCTCTATTATATGTAGTAAGTCTACAGAGGATAATGGTATCCCCTTTACGGTACTTATTAGCCTGACAGCGCACTATGTGTGTCTGTCCATGAGGGGAAAAGGAATCTGTGCGTGTGTCCATCTGCCTTAGTGTAAAGTGCCTCTGGGGCTCTGCTAATGGCTTTAGTCTATTACACCATGTTTGGTGAAATGTGGATATGCTGGCTAAACCGGCACTAGCTGTGTCTCCCTTGTGACATTGAGGGATTTATTTTAACAAACCTAACGCAATCGTAGCGCAGCCGTACAGCGCTGTCAAATGGTTGTCGGAAATATTTCTGCTATTACAGCGGGAATCATGGGCGCAATAGCTGGCAGTGACGCGAAAGGTCGATTTTGATGAATGAATAAATAAATTGTAGGTGTGAAGGGCTTGACCACTCACTGGACAATAAATGTTCTCCGAGGCTAAATACTGCATGCGATTTGTCTCAAGTTGTGTAGGTTATTGAGGGTCTTTGTTATCATCAACTCTAATTCGACTGGAGGGCACGGAATGTTCTCGACCTAGGACATGGATTGATACTGTTTATTAAATGGCATACAGTAACGAATAATAATAACAGTGAAATGCATCCAGATTTGCTTAATATGGTTGGCATGTTTGCAGTCCACAATGTTCTAGTTGGCTTCAACATGTAGTAGGGCTGGGCCATATTTCCTAAAAATCATCTCCATTTTCTTTAACTTACGCTATGTATCGTTTAAAAAAAATAAAAAATAAGCATTGTTGCACAATTTAAAGATCAATACACTGTATTCCAAAGAGCCAGGAATGATATAATTAGCCTAAGTATACTTTTACAATTTATTTTAAGCCTTCCACAACCATAAGACCCACTAATAATTTTATTTTTTAGTGTAACCTGCTTTTTTACAATAGTCATTGATTTGGCTTTCAAGTCTATGAAAATGCCATTTTTGTTACAAATTTAACCAGAACCATGCACAATGCACCTCCACTAATAATGACTGACTAACTTGTAGCAGGTATTATAGAAAATGAACACGGGTCTCTCAAGCACAAGCCCCACGTGCTAGTGAGTAGCCAGCTAATCTTTATATTTTAAGTCCCACCAATTTGGATTTATTTGCTTTGCTAACAAGGTAGAACAGTTGAACTGTTATGAATACACCCTCCTGTCCATCTCCAACTGTTGGACAACACAACCTGTTAACTTATTTAGATATTGTAATCAAGTGGCCTACCTGGATAAGGAGATACATATTTCTCAGAATGATAATGATTTACAAAATCCTCCTCCACGGCCTCCTCCACGTCTCCTGATGTACTGGCCTGTCTCCTGGTAGCGCCTCCATGCTCTGGACACTACGCTGACAGACACAGCAAACCTTCTTGCCACAGCTCGCATTGATGTGCCATCCTGGATGAGCTGCACTACCTGAGCCACTTGTGTGGGTTGTAGACTCCGTCTCATGCTACCACTAGAGTGAAAGCACCGCCAGCATTCAAAAGTGACCAAAACATCAGCCAAGAAGCATAGGAACTGAGAAGTGGTCTGTGGTCACCACCTGCAGAACCACTCCTTTATTGGGGGTGTCTTGCTAATTGCCTATAATTTCCACCTGTTGTCTATTCCATTTGCACAACAGCATGTGAAATTTATTGTCAATCAGTGTTGCTTCCTAAGTGGACAGTTTGATTTCACAGAAGTGTGATTGACTTGGAGTTACATTGTGTTGTTTAAGTGTTCCCTTTATTTTTTTGAGCAGTGTATATATATTTGAGATACTTCAAAGTAGCCACCCTTTGCCTTGACAGCTTTGCACACTTGGCATTCTCTCAACCAGCTTCATGAGGTAGTCACCTGGAATGCATTTCAATTAACAGGCGTGCCTAGTTAAAAGTTCATTGGAATTGATTTCCTTCTTAAGGTGTTTGAGCCAATCAGTCCTGTTGTGACAAGGTAGGGGTGGTATACAGAAGATAGCTCTATTTGCTAAAAGACCATGTCCATATTATGGCAAGAACAGCTCAAATAAGCAAAGAGAGACAACAGTCCATCATTACTATAAGACATGAAGGTCAGTCAATGTGGAGAATTTCAAGAACTTTTAAAGTTTCTACATGTGCAGTTGCAAAAACCATCAACGGCTATAATGAAACTGACTCTCATGAGGACCGCCACAGGAAAGGAAGACCCAGAGTTACCTCTGCTGCAGAGGTTCATTAGAGTTGCCAGCCTCAGAAATTGCAGCTCAAATAAATGTTTCACAGAGTTCAAGTAACAGACACATCTCAAAATCAACTGTTCAGAGGAGACTGCGTGAATCAGGCCTTCATGGTCGAATTGCTGAAAAGAAACCACTAATAAAGGATACCAATAAGAAGAGACTTGCTTGGGCCAAAGAAACACGAGCAATGGACATTAGACCGGTGGAAATCTGTCCTTTGGTCTCATGAATCCAAATTTGAGAGATTTGGTTCCAACCGCTGTGTCTTTGTGAGACGCAGATTAGGTGAATGGATGATCTCTGCATGTGTGGTTCCCACCGTGAAGCTTGGAGGTGGTGTGATGGTGTGGGGCTGCTTTGCTGGTGACACTGTCTGATTTTGAGTTCAAGGCCCACTTAACCAGCATGGCTAGCATTCTGCAATGATACGCCATCCCATCTGGTTTGCGCTTAGTGGGGATATAATTTGTTTTTTTCAACAGGACAATGACCCAAAACACACCTCCAGGATGTGTAAGGGCTATTTGACAAAGAAGGAGAGATGGAGTGCTGCATCAGATGACCTGGCCTCCACAATCACCCAACCTCAACCCAATTGAGATGGTTTGGGATGAGTTGGTCTGCAGAGTGAAGGAAAAGCAGCCAACAAGTGCTCAGCATGTGTGGGAACTCCTTCAAGACTATTGAAAAAGCATTCTTCATGAAGCTGGTTGAGAGTGTGCAAAGCTGTCAAGGCAAAGGGTGGCTACTTTGAAGAATCTCAAATATAAAATTAATTTGTATTTGTTTAAACTTTTTGGGGGGGTTACTATATGATTCCAAATGTGTTATTTCATAGTTTTGTCTTTACTATTATTCTACAATATAGTGAAAAAAATAAAAACCCTTGAATGAGCAGGCGTGTCCAAATTTTTGACTGGTACTGTATGTGATTAATGCAAACGCATGAGGGCAAAAACCTCCATAGGCTACTTGGCTAATGCATGGCCAGAATTTTTAAAAGACACACCAACACATTGCTCTTGAATCAGACTTTGTTATAGTAGGGTAGTCTGAGGGCTTGGTTGTTTATCTAATGAACCGGGAGGAAGCAATTGTGCAGGGAAAATAACTGACTAAATACAAGGGCCACTGGCATCATCGCATCTCTTGTTCCGTGATGGGTCTATTTCCCAGCTCTGTCAAATGTCACAGGACTATTTAAAGCCAAAGCATTGCTTCCCTAAAGCTTTTACACTGTCCCGAAGCTGTAGACCAGTTGGAACACACTGCATTTATTACAGAATGGGGACAAAAGCTCACGCACACCATAACTGTGGTCGGTTGACCGCAGTAGGGGGCTGTTGCATCTCTTGCTTTCGCCGCTGTGTGTTATAGGGACCACCTGCTGGGTGCAGACGAGTGGTGGCTACTTGCACCAATTCAACACACACAATCGTCAGAATTAACAAATGTCAGCTGGTATTCTGGTCCGATGCACTAGGTTGCGCTTGGCTGTCCATTGTTCTGGTGTGTGTTGTGCGCCCGGGAGTAGAAATGTGCAATTTAGTTCTAGATGAGTAGATTAAACCCATGTAAGCATGTCTCAAAAACAGCTAATTTATCATATTGCTAATATATTTTCCCCCCCTCCCTCTAGTACACAGAGGAGTTGCTGAGGCAGCAGCAGTTCCTGGAGGTCTTCCTAGAGGGCACGCGCTCCCGCAGCGGCAAGCCCTCCACCGCACGCGCCGGGATGCTCTCCATCGTCGTGGACGCCCTGTGCAACGGCGTCATCCCCGAAGTGATGGTGGTGCCCGTGGGCATCTCCTATGACCGCATCCTCGAGGGCAACTACAACAGTGAGCAGCTGGTACGGACGTGTGTTTGCGGGCGGGGCAGGCAAAGGAGTGTGTGTGCATGATGGGTTCTGTGTGTTGGATTTGTGTTGGCGTATGTTTTGTAGTTGGGGGAATATCTCTGAATACCACCCTAAATGTGTATGTATTTGCTATAAGTATATAACCATAGAGCTGTGTGAATTATATTTCTGTCTACAACCCTCAGGGGAAGCCGAAGAAGAATGAGAGTCTGTGGGGTGTCGCGTGCGGAGTGTTACGGATGCTGCGGAAGAACTACGGCTGTGTGAGAGTGGACTTCACCCAGCCGTTCTCTCTGAAAGTGAGGACTGAGAGCGAGACCTTAACACAAGCCCCCTCCGTGAAGCTCCTATGTTAACTGGACCTTTGAAAATGTCAACTAGCCTACTCCCTCTTTTAACCTACCAAAAGTCAACTAATTCCCATTGTAAAGTACACCAGAGTCGTGCTAAGGGCAAGATATAGAAAACAATAGTTAGCGTTTGTTACTGGATAAGTCCAGGTAGTCCCTACCTGTTTCAGTCCGTCGTCTTTCGTGTGGTGCCTAATGAACACGTCCCAGTCTTATCCGCTCACAGAGGAGATGAAATTCATCTTAAATACTTCCTAAAGAAAGTTATTGTGTAAGTGGGGCAGACTTGTGGAAAGGTTGTTGAAACACTGTGGGTGAAATTTGTCACACGAGTACTAGACCCGGTTTCCAAAAGCATCTTAAGGCTAAATTCATTGTTAGAACCTTCATAGGAGCGTTGATAAATCTCTAAGCTGTTGCTCAAAACCATTGCTACTTAAGTTGCACTGAAACGCTTATTTACCGACTTCCTCAGACCACTCGTAGAACGGCTAAGTACAGCATTAGATGCCCCCCCCCCTTTCCATGGCACTTTACACAGAAGATCTCCGCTAAACATGGAATCAAGATGTTTATCTGTCTCTGAACGCTGATAACTTGAAATTGATACAAACGAGGGAAGGGTTGAAAGATGCTTCAAGTGCAAACCGAGATGACTGCATTTAATAGATAAATACAGTATCGGCTACTTAGACCTATATATTTAAATCATATTGAAATAATACAGTTTATGTTCTACACGGTGTACAAAACATTAGGAACAACTGCTATTTCCATGAGACTGACCAGGTGAAAGCTGTGATCCCTTATTGATATCACTTGTTAAGACAGACATGGATGGACTGAGACATGGATTGTTTGTCATTCAGAGGGTGAATGGGCAAAACAAAAGATTAAAGTGCATTTGAACTGGGTAATGTAGTAGGTGCCAGGCGCACAGGTTTGAAAGTGTCAAGAACTGCAACGCTGGCGGGTTTATCACGCTCAACATTTTCCTGTGTATCAAGAATCGGCCACCACCCATTCTTGATACAGAATGGTACTGTAACAGTGTATTTTGCTAATTGTAGGCTACGGTGTAATTTTTCCTTCAATAGATTTGTGTGCAATGATGTGCCACATCTGTGATTTTAGTGCATTATTATAGCCTAGGGTAAGCGTTAGAATTAGCTGCCTTAATATTTGCAGCCATATACAGTGCCTTCAGAAAGTATTCATACCGCTTGATTTATTCCACATTTTGTTAGTCTGAATTCAAAATAGATTTTTCCTCACCCATCTATATACAATTCCCCATAATGACAGTGAAAATGTTTTGGGGACATCTCCGGGACGCTGGCCTAGAGTCATCTCTTCACTATTGACGTTGAGACGGGTGTTTTGCGGGTACTATTTAATGTAGTTGCCAGTTGTTTCTCAAACTAGACACTAATGTGTTTGTCCTCTTGCTCAATTGTGCACCGGGGGCTCCCACTCTTTCTACTTTGGTTAGAGCCAGTTTGCGCTGTTCTGTGAAGGGAGTAGGACACAGTATTGTCCCAGATCTTCAGTTTGTTGGCAATTTCTCACATGGAATAGCCTTAATTTCTCAGAACAAGAATAGACTGACGAGCTTCAGAAGAAAGTTCTTTGTTTCTGGGCATTTTGAGCCTGTAATCGAACCCACAAATGCTGATGCTCTAGATACTCAACTAGTCTAAAGAAAGCCAGTTTTATTGCTTCTTTAATCAGGCAACCGTTTTCAGCTGTGCTAACATAATTGCAAAAGGGTTTTCTAATGATCAATTCGCCTTTTTAAAATGATAAACTTGGATTAGCTAACACAACGTGCCATTGGAACACAGGAGTGATGGTTGCTGATAATGGTCGTCTGTACACCTATGTAGATATTCCATTAAATTAGCCGTTTCCATTTACAATAGTAATTTACAATATTAAAAATGTCTACACTGTATTTCTGATCAATTTTATGTTATTTTCATGGACAAAAGCAACAATCTTTCAAAAAACAGGAAATTGACCCCAAACTTTTGAACGGTAGTGTATGTAAATGAAAAACAGAGATGTCTCATTTTCAATAAATGTGCAAACAATTGTAAAAACATGTTTTCACTTTGTCATTATGGGGTATTGTGTGTAGATTGATGAATGGGGAAAAGTATTTAATTTTGTATTCATGCTGTAACATAACAAAATGGATTAAGTCGAGGGGTATGAATAGGTTCTGAAGGCACTGTAGGTGATTTCTCTCCGTCAGTATTGTGAGGTAACGACGCAGTTAGGGAACGTTCTCTCCGGGGGGTTTTGGGAAATGCGCGTTACATCTTCAACCGTTGTAGGAATGATGCATCGTCAAAACACTCGTTAGCCTAAGTTCCATCGCTATCGGGAAACCCAGGCTTGATCTGTGCAAAAAATACTGTATAACTCAATCTATAGCACAATTTCATAGGAAATGTTAGAATAGGAAACGTTAATGATGTGTGTTACAAACAGGTGAATATTTAACAAGGAGTTTAGTCAACTGTTGTTCAAGGGTCGGCGTGACGCCATGCCTTCATCTTTCAGTCGATTTGAAATATGTTTATTTTGCTCACTGCCAATTACTCATGCAAGATGTCACCCTATTTTTTTGTGTGTCCTTAAGGAGTACCTGGACACGCAAAGAAGTCGACATATTCCTCCCACCCTCTCCCTGGAACAGACCTTGGTGCCCACCATCATCGATGCACAGTATGTACACATACACACTGTTTTTTGGACCAGGCCTACGTGATTCCATTGGATTTAATTGAACTTTATTCTCAAGTGGGAAGTAAATATGTTCAAAGGCGTACATACCACCACATCATAAAACATTTAACATTCACATTACGGACATAGTGCTGATTCCATGTATTTTTACTAAATGTTATTCTGTTTTCAAGTGAAACTCAATACCTTGCTCTTGTCAAAGCTTTTAGAATTGATTTGTGTGTGTGTGCTGATATTTATTTAATTTTTTCCCACCCCCTCCCTTTGTGTGTTGGTTCAGGCCGGATCAGGCCCAGTTTGAGGGCGAGCAGGGGGAGCAGCCCAACTCCAGGGACCTGTCGGACGAACCCTGGAGAAGACAGGTCATCGCCAACCTGGCCAAGCACGTGCTCTTCAGTAAGTAACAATAACACCCCCTCTTATAGGCCTTAGTCCTATGTTGATCTTGTGTGGCTCAGTCGGTAAGAGCACGAGGCTAGCAACACCACAGTGGCAGTTTCAGTTCCTGCAGGGATCACAAACGCATACAAAAGAATGTATGCACTTTATTATAGTCCGAGCGTAGTCATTTATTGAAGCTACTCTCCACGTGCACCGTCAGTGGGGCCACCAACGAAAAGCGTAAGCAAATGATGGTTCAATTGCATCCCATGACACTTTCAGATACAGATAATTGGTTTAGAGTAGCGCACTCTTCAGCCCACGACTTTGTCTAGAGTAAGGGCATTTTCTTCATCCAATTTATTTTATTAATATAACACGTGTACTTATGTACCTGTAAAATGTGTGCATTTGTAAAAAGTATATTTCCTGTGTTATTCACATTATCTCCACTTATCTAGTCCCCCTCACATTTGTTCTCTTGTTATCTGCTTACTGCACTTTGACTTTCCTTATCACTCCTCTCTCCAAGAGCACCCCCTTTTTTACTAAACAAATCCTTATACTTAGAATCTATACTGAAGGATATGACCTTAGAACTTCATTTTTCATGATCCCCCGACAACAATCTGCTTTGTGCTGTGGTCTGAAAACAAACCGGTTCTCCCTAGCTTCATTCAGGGGCATTCTCCTCAGCTAGTCCTATTCGTGTCAGCCAATCAGCTGCTACGGAGCCATATGGCATGTTGTTTTCAGCCAATCCCAGCGAGGGGAGGATAGAGGATCTGGTCAGAGGTGGAATTGCAGTATCAGTGGCTGCAGTTGTAAATGTTTTACACCCAAGCTGACATTCAACCCAAGATTAGGCACGAAAGACACCCTCTTTGCGGTCAGATTGTACTGTATTATTTAAATTATGTTTTTTGTAAACCCACACACTCTCTTGCTCTTTCCCTCTTGCGTCTAGTTCTCTCCCTCACGTCTAATTATCTCTGTCGCTTTCGCTCTCACCCTCTATCATGTTCAGCCTATTCCCAGTCCTCTTATCTTGCACCCTTTTTTTGTCCCTTTTTTTCTTAGAACAATATAGAAATCACAAACCCTAGGCAAATATAACACATTTTCCACCTTTTTATAGAGCTCCATCTCACTTCAAGAAGTGACATCTCATCTACTTAGTTGAGAGTTCAAAAGGACTAATTTCACAAGGGCCCGTATTCAGTGTCTCAGAGTAGGAGTACTGTTCTAAGATCAGGTCCCCATGTCCATGAAATTGTATTCATTATGATCTAAAAGGCCAGGCTGATCCTAGATTAACACCCCTACTCTGAGACGCTTTAGGAATACAGGCCCTGACCCGTCTTAGCGCCAGCTGACACTGTCATGTTATTTAGAGACAGTTGCTCACTGTTTACTGTCCTTTCTTTCTCTCGGTCATCCATCTGGGCTTCCTGACTGTGACCCTGGTCAGATAACATGTCATCTCTGTTTCCCCTCCCACAGCGGCTAACAAGTCCTCAGCGGTCATGTCCACCCACATTGTAGCCTGTCTGCTCCTTTACAGACACAGACAGGTAAGCAGCCCTACTTTTCACAAGATCCAACGATCACTTTTTGATTCAAGGCCTTGCATTAAAGTAATTGATCCCCATTCACGGTTTGATGCGCTTAACGCTTAACTCCTTGTTAACAGACGTTAACGACAATAATTTGAATCTGCCTTGACTGTTTATTGGCTCTTCCCAATTTGAGGCCCCTGAGTCATAACCCACATCGAGATGAGCCAATCGTTGCAGATTTGAATTTTGTCTTTGTTGATTTTATGTAAAAAAGGAATTACTCCTAGCTGGGTATGATGATGTCATAATGTGGATTTTACCCTTTTAAGTTGTCGATAAAATTACACATTGCTACTCAAAGTATAATTGGTATTAGTGCTTAATTATCCTCAGTTTGAATGAACTTTGTGGAAGTATTATTTTTTTCATCACGTCTGTGTCTCCCCTTTTTTCCAGGGGGTTGCGCTGTCTAAGCTGGTGGAGGACTTCTTCAACATGAAGGAGGAGATCCTGTCGCGGGACTTTGACCTGGGCTTCTCCGGCAACTCCGAGGACGTGGTCATGCACGCTCTCCACCTCCTGGACAACTGTGTGAACGTGACCAGCACCAACCGCAACACGGAGTTCACCATCGCCCCGAGCAAAACGGTGCCGGCGCTGTTCGAGCTCAACTTCTACAGCAACGGCCTCTTCCATGTCTTTATCTCGGACGCCATCATAGGTACTGACACCGCACATTGTACTCCGCCGCTGTGTTTTGACATAGGGAAACGTGTTGAGTGAAATAAAGTACACCAATTCATCCGTGTTTCCTAATTGTGTGTTGCGGCCAGTCCCTTTTGGGTTCTGTTCAGATTTCTTATTTTTGTAGAAAGTTTTGCAGACATGACTTTAATATATTGAATTGCCTCCACTAATGTACATTTATTTTCATCAATGTCTCAACACCGGTTTAATTTTGTTGTCTCACCATCCATTCTGTGTCCCCTTTTTTTGTTGTAATTTAAAAAAAATGTTGCCCTCTCAGCATGCAGTGCTCTGGCATTGCTACGGGAACAGGCGGCATCTGAGGTGGAGGGGGAGCAGGGCGGGCCCAGCATCCTCCTCAGTCAGGAGAGACTAATCCGGAAGGCCGCTGGTCTCTCCCACTTCCTCACCAACGAAGTGGCGGTTGCACCGGTCAGTCACATTTTCCACCCCCCAGTACACCTATCCCGTGCACTTAACAACCTTGTAACATTCTGTGCATGTGTTAGTTTACACACACAACTTCTTGAACAGCCACTCCGTTTTAGTTATTCTCTCGCAATCTTGTTCAAAATCCCAAAACTATTTTGGTATTTCTTTCATTAGTCCGCTGTTCATATAGTCCAAAAATGTTTTGCATTTCAGCGATCAACTTATAAAGAAATATAACTTGTATGTCTTGATTGCTGACATGCAAAACATTTTGGGACTATATCAACAATGGACTATCGAAACAAATACCAAGTTTTCCTTTAAGTGCTAAATGGAAGAGATGAGACTGCTTGTACAGTATTTTTGTTCTGCCAAACCGGTGTTTTCTACCATTTTAATAGAACTATGATCTAACTGCACCCCCTAGCGGGGAAGATAAAGCACTTTCCTTGAGCCAGGAGTAGGCTTTGGTGGTATACCTGGGTATTTGGAAATGGCCACAGGATGGTTTTTCAATACCATCAAAACAACAATTTATTTTTGAATTATTATATAAAAAAGTGAATATTTTTAGCTACTTTTTAAGTTAATACCTGTAGTCAACTTGTGTAATACCTTAGAAGATCAAGCAGATTGCATTCTTCATTTCACCTGTCACATTAGTTTACATTATGAAGCTTAACGTAGTTCCCCAGGACAGTTGAGCCAGTCAAGTGTTTGTTTGTAAATGGCACAACGGAAGAAAGCGGGAGCTGCTATTTGGTTTAACTTGCTTGTAAGCTAAGTAAGTGGCTGAATTAATAAGGAGACGGCACATCCTATTAGTGTTAGCTTTCTGCTGTGTTTGAGAATTCAAAGCTCTTTGGATGAGTTATCTGTACAGCTGCCACTGCTATTTTGATTTCCTTGCATTTTCTCTCTCTCATCTCTGTTCTCGGCCCTTCTCCAAGCAGAGCAGGTAGGCCCATTGCCCTAGCGACTCAGTCTCTGCACAGACAGCGTAAACACATGCTGCTTCAGAGCTGGTGTTTTTCTGTCAGACAAGCATACGTCAACTTTGTTAATTTGCACAATGTCTCTCGTTCACGTTCACTTGTAAATGTCCAAACTCAACAAAAATGTGTCCCTGTGCCCAAGAACGCCAAGGTAACCTATCTATATGACTATTGCTCGGTTAGCACTCACATCTGTAACCATGAAATGCTTTGAAAGGCTCCCCCTCAGGAGGCTGAAAATATTCTGCATGGGGCCACAGATCCTCAAAGTTCTAGAGCTGCACCATTGAGAGCATCTTGACTGATTGCATCACCGCTTGGTATGGCAACTGTTTGGCAGCCGGCCACAAGTCGCTACAGAGGCTAGTGCATACAGCTCAGTATATCACTGGGGCTGTGCTCCGTGCCTTCCAGGACCTCTATACCAGGCGGTGTCAGAGGAAGGATGAAAAAAAGTCGGACTCCAGCCACACGTCATACTGTTCTCTCTGATTTTGTTTTATATTGTTCAATCAAACTTCAAACAAAAATAATTTTCATAGATTTCTGAATTTCCAGCACTCATTTGAGGGCCACATAGGGCTGCACATATGGGCAAAACATCTTAGCCTTATTTTTAACAAAATATTGCACTTGCAATTTAGATCGCAACACTTGGGTGAGCTGTTGGAGTCATGGAAATAGAATGACTATTTTAATTCTGTAGTTAAAATATAATAGTGGGCACTTAGAATATGGTTTTTGACATGAGAACAAATAAAAAAAGCCAGGGAGTAGTTATTGTGACAGGGTATGGACCAAAGTGTTGGGCAGTGTTTCCTAGGGGACCCTATAATCTTTGGCTAGATTCAGTGTTTTTCTCTGAGCTACTTTGTGTAGCTAACATAGTCCATGCTTCACCTTTCCTCTTTGATTTAGAAGATGGTGTTGCACAAACAACATGCTGATTTAGGCCTACACCATCTCTGGTATCAGGCTGTATTGGCTAGCTATGTTTACTCAGACTCAGTACATTTACTAGCTAGCCAGCAAACTAGCAATTAGCATTAGCAGCTAAAACAATTTATTTTAGCCACAACTTGCTAAGAACTTACTGTTTGTGGACTGTAAGATACACAAACTAATAGTGTCATTGTAGAACGCTTGTGGATTTATATTAAGACGCAGTGGAAATCAGCATCGTTGTCATCAACATCTTGATGCATGTGCTGCATTGACCTTGCAGACTGAACGCAAGTGGTCTCGTGGTTGAGCAGCAACTGTGCTCCTTGAGTGACGAGGTGGGGCTTGGTCTGTGTGGAAAGTGGCAATGAGAGGGTGGGAGAGGAGAGGGATGACTCAAGTACCGGAGTAAATGAATACAAATGGATGCAACACACAACAGAGTAGCGTATCACATTTAACAAACCAAACATTGAAATACTGGTATAGAAGGTAAAGTAAAAACCCAAACTGGTCCATGCATCAATAACGGTGTATATAGTATACTCTACTACCTACAGGGCCTTCAGAAAGTATTCACACCCCTTTTTACTTTTCCCCCATGTTGGCACTAAAGTAATACTGCAAAAAATGTGGCAAAGCATAACTTTTTATCCTGAATACAAAGTTTTATGTTTGAGTAAATCCAATAGAACACATTACTGAGTACCACTCTCCATATTTTCAAGCCTACTGGTGGCTGCATCACGTTATGGGCGTGCTTGTAATCGTTAAGGTCTGGGGAGTTTTTCAGGACAAAAAAAAATGTAACGGCGCTAAGCACAGGCAATATCCTAGAGGAAAACCTGGTTCAGTATGCTTTCCACCAGGCACTGGGAGATGAATTCACCTTTCAGCAGGACGACCTAAAACACAAGGCCGAATCTACACACTGGTTACTTACCAAGAAGACAGTGAATGTTGCTGAGTTACTTTTGACTTCAATCTACTTAAATTGATGGCAAGACCTAAATGGTTGTCTAACAATGATCAACAACCAATTTGACAGCGCTTGAAGAATTTTGAAAATAATGATTGGCAAATGTGGCACAATCCAGGTGTGGAAAGCGCTTAAAGATTTAGTCAGACTCACAGCTGTAATTGCTGCCAAAGGTGCTTCTACAAAGTGTTGACTCAGGGGTGTGTTTACTTATGTAAATGAGATTTCTGTATTTCATGTTCAATACATTTGCAAGAAAATTATAAAAACATGTTTTGCTTGGTCATTATAGGGTTTTGTGTGTAGTTTGGTGAGGGGAATAAGAATGTCATTAATCAATTTTGATAACGGGCTATAAAACACTGGAATAAGTTGAGGGGTATGAATACGTTCTTGTATGACTTCGAGCTGGATTGCCTGTCTTTGCCATTATCTTAGTTTGTGCTCATTAGCATATTTAGCTAGCAGTCTAGAAATTTGCGAGTAAAATGTGTTCAATAGGCTTTTTTTCCTAAATTTTTTGCTCCCCTTGTGTACTAAGACGGTAATACCGTAATTCCCGGAATGAGGACGATATGAAAATCTGGGTACACCCTAGTCACTAGAGCGGAAAGGGAAAATGTTGCTTAACGGTCCACAATATATCACGTTCACCCAGGGTGAAAGCTGTATCAATGTGGGGTCTACACTTTATTTAACACTATCTGTATTGTGTGTCTCTCTCGATAGTGACCTTTTGTCTCCTCCATCTCCAGCCCTGTCAGACTATCTATCAGGTGTTCCACGATGCTGTCAGCCGTTTGATCCAGTATGGAGTTCTGTATGTGGCAGAGGTGAGTTGTACATGACAAGGAATGCTGTCCGGCTGCAAAATGCCAAAACAAGGTCTTCAGGCTCAAATGAAATCTTGATTGAAAATGCTTATATTTAACTGAATTTTCTAGCAAATGTTCTGAACCGTGTGTGTGCGCACGCACGTTTTGTGTAATTGTGTGTGTCCGTGTATTCATCCAGGAGGACCAGGAGGAGCTGACCCCCAGCCCCACCGAGGAGCCATGGCCTAAGAAGTTCCCTGAGCCCCTGTCGTGGAGGAGTGATGAGGAGGACGAGGACAGCGACTTTGCAGAGGAGCAGAGGGACCGCTACCTCAAGGTAAGCCAGCCGCACTGACCTTGGAAAACGATCACCACAGTCAGTTAGCTTGGGTGTCCAAAATGGCACACATTATTGATGGTGGTGGAAAACGTTGTCTCAGGCACCGCTGCAGGATCTCACGTCTTCAATTGGGTTGAGATCTGGTGACAGACACACACACACACACACACACACACACAATATGCTCCTTTGAGGGCATATTTCAAACCCACTGATCTTCTAGCCATGGTATCCAAAATAATGGGCAACTGGGCTTTTTTTATACATGACCACTAAGCATGATGGGGTGCTAATTGCTTAATTAACTCATAACCAAACCTGGGTGAAAGCACCTGATTTCAATATACTTTATATACCTCATTTATTCAAGTGTTGCCACTAAACCTGGACACCCATTCAAATGAATGTAATCGGCTATTTCAGCCACACCCGTTGCTGACAGATGTATAAAATCAAGCACACAACCATGCAGTCTCCATAGACAAATATTGGCAGAATGGCCTTACTGAAGAGCTCAGTGACTTTCAACCTAGCACTGTCAGAAAATGCCACCTTTCCAACAAGTCAGTTTGTCAAATTTCTGCCCTGCTAGAGCACCCCCGGTCAACTGTTATTGTGAAGTGGAAATGTCTAGGAGCAACAATGGCTCAGCCGCGAAGTGATTTTGCCACACAAGCTCACAGAATGGGACCGAGTGCTGAAGCACGTATTGCATAAAATAATCTGACCTTGTTTACAACACTCGTTACAGAGTTCCAAATTGCCTATGGGAGCAACACTCGAACAAGAACTGTTTGTCGGGAGCTTCATGAAATGGGTTTCCATGGCTGAGCAGACGCACACAAGCCTAAGATCACCATGCGCAATGCCAAGCGTCGGCTGGAGTGGTGTAAAGCTCACTGCCATTGGACTCTGGAGCAGTAGAAACGCATTCTCTGGTGTGATGAATCATGCTTCATCTGGCAGTCCGACAGACGAATATGTGTTCGGCGGATACCAGGAGAACACTACCTGCCCCAATGCATAGTACCAACTGTAAAGTTTGGTGGAGGAGGAATAATGGTCTGGGGCTGCTTTTCATGGTTCGGGCTGGGCCCCTTAGTTCCAATGAAGGGAAATCTTAATGCTACAGCATACAATGACATTCTAGACGATTCTGTGCTTCAACATTTTGGAGAAGGCCCTTTCCTGTTTCAGCATGACAATGGTGCACCCCGGTGCACAAAGCGAGGTCCATACAGAAATGAATTGTCGAGATCAGTGTGGAAGAACTTGACTGGCCTGCACAGAGCCCTGACCTCAACTCCATCGAACACCTCTGGGATGATTAGGAAGGCCGACCGAGCCAGGCCTAATCGCCCAACATCAGTGCCCAAGCTCACTAATGCTCTTGTGACTAAATGGATGCAAGTCTCTGCAGCAATGTTACATCTAGTGGAAAGCCTTCCCAGAACAGAGGCTGTTATAGCAGCAAAGGCGGACCAACTCCATATTTAATGATTTTGGAATAAGATGTTCGATGAGCAGGTGTCCACATACTTAAGTCCATGTGCTGCATTTTTGATAGATATAGCAAATTTAATTAGATTCTACTGAGTTACAGTTAATATGAGGAAATTAGTCTATGAAATAAATTCTTTACATTTTAGTCATTTAGCAGACACACTTATCCTAACAGTAGTGAGTACATACACAATACTTTTTTCGCACTGGTCTTCCGTGGGAATCGAACCCACAACCCAAGCGCCATGCGCTACCAACTGAGCTACACAGGATCACTAGGCCTTAATATATGGATTTCACATGACTGGAAATGGATATGCATCTGTTGGTCACAGATACCTTAAAGAAAAATGGCCCTCAGGATCTCGTCACGGTATTTTTGCGTGTTCAAATTGATATAGATAAAATGCAATTGTGTTTGTTGTCCGTAGCTTATACCTGCCCATACCATAATCCCACTGCCACCATGGGGCACTCTGTTCACAACACTGACATAGGCAAACCGCTCGCCCACATGACACCATACACGTGGACAATTGTGCATTAATCTGCTGCCGACAAAGTATCTGCGCAGTAGCTAATATTTTATTTATTATTGTTATATTTTTAAATATATTTTTACATTCAAATATAAAAATGTATGATGACTTTTCAGGTAGCTGAATAAGAAGTGATAAACAAATCTGAAGTTCAGTTCAATCAAAGCTACCGGAGATAAGATGTGCATTTTATCTGTGGCCAATGACCGTGAGGCTTCTTGTGTGGGGCAGTACTTCTGTGACTCTATGGCAGCACCCAAGGGGGCTAAACCTGCCAGGACCTCCCAGTATGTGCTGCAGTCACACACTATCCTTCACTCACCCACCTGAAGCCCTTGCGCATGCTCCAATTACGCTCATCCTATCACGCACAACTGGAGAAAATTGAGGGCTAGCCCCTCTGTAAAAGCACCAAAAGAGTCTGAAATAGCTGAATACGGGAGCTGCCTTACTCAAAGAAAAAGTACCAAAACGTCAATACAACTGGGAAGCGGCCACGTATGATTTATTAACTCAAGCAATTAAAAAAACGAAAACATGTTTGCTAACTGATATATAATATGTTGTGGCATGAATGTATGCCAGAATTACATGCAAAACCGATGTATCTGCTGAATGGTGGTGCGGCTGAGACCCACTTGCCCTGAATGACGTGTCGCCACTGAGCTGTCGGCTCTCACTCACTCTATTTTTCTAATGTGTTTTTAGTTCCCACTTCTTCAGGTGGTAAATAGCCTAGGCCAATGTGCACAAAAAAAGATGCAGGCAAATTAATCTCTAAAGATCCAAAAAGAAATCGGATCCTTCTGGATCCTATTTTGACATGTTACACATCAATCATGCTTTCCCTGATCATGTTAGCTCAAATAGCTAACTTCTTTTTTGTCTTGCTACTAAATGGCACTGGAAAAAGTTAGTCTACAGCCCTGACGATAATAGGAAGTAACTGCTGTATCGTTATCAAGCAAAATATGTCAATTTATTGTGCTATTACTTTATATCCATATCGAATAGGATGCAGCCCTTTTGTTCTGCAATTATACCTTGACTCATACACCTGTACATTACAAACTCATACTACATACACCCTTACACACACTGATATTGCCTACACCTTTATGTACCAGGTCCAGTGTTTGTGCTGCTGTTTCTTCCACAGCAATCCTGAGCTGTCAAACTTTAAAGACATCTCTGACCATTTGCTGTGTGTCTCCACAGGTGAGCCTGTCCCCCGAGCACCAGGAGTTCTTTGTCTTCCTGCAGCGTCTCCTCAGCCCCGTACTGGAGGCCTACAGTGGGGCGGCCATCTTTGTCCACAGCCTGAGCCAGCCCATGGCCGAATCAGAGTACACGCAGCAGCTCTTCCGATACCTGCTCACACGCACCGAGAAGGGAGTGGCCGCCTACGGTACGAACCGTTGTTAGACATTTTATTTTCTGTACTGCGGCTTTTACCAGATAAAGACCTCGGAGCTCTGAAAATCGTACACTGTAACGCTGCCTAATATCACCTTTGTTATTCTAATCTGGGGCCATAAGTATGAAGCTTCTCAGAGTAGGAGTGCTGATCTAGGGTCAGCTCCCAACGTCCATGTACTCTAATTCATTGTCATCTAAAAGGCTAAACTGATCCCAAATCGGCACTATTCTGAGACTACTACATACAGCCCCAGAGGTTGATCATCTTCGTCAGGACGAACAACCCGACGTAAGATCCTCTCTCGTCTTTCTACCCTTTGTCTTCTGTTCTCTTCTCTTAGGTGAAAGTGCGACACACTACCTCGTGAAGAACACCGTGAGAACGTTTAAGGAACTTGGGGTGAGAGACCGCTAAGTTCTAGCATGTAGCATCCATCCTCCCTCTCTGTTTTGGTAGTTCTGAAGACTGTCTTGTTAGTCAACTTCTGAAAAGATCTATGCACAACTCAGTGGTGGCTCACTGCAGAACAAACTCTGCTGATATTCTAATCTAAATTCCAAAAAGCTTTTCAAATTTATATATATTTTTTAATGTCCATCTCTGGTGTTCTCTAATTTAAATGGCTGCAGGTCCTGAAGGAGAGGCGGGAGAACCGTGTGTCATTGGTGGAGCTGAGCAGCACCTTCCTACCTCAGGCGAATCGGAACAAGCTCCTGCATTACATCCTGGGCTTCACCCTCCTGTGACCTACAACCTTCCCACCGAGCTCCACCCACCCTGTCTCCCCTCCACAAGGGCTTTTACTGGCTAGTTCTAACCAATCAGAGGTGCTACTCTATGGAAAGCTTTACCAGGAAGTGCCTTTCGTGAAACCACTATTAGCCAGAAGAGACTTGAAGTCAGTCTTCCTCCTCCAGTTGAGACCCTTCCACCTGTAGAACTGTGCAGCTAGATTGAAAGGAAAAAAAAACAAAACAAAACTGTCCCTCATCTGACTCTATAATCGTCCTTCAGTGAAAGTCAGTTTTTAATTGGATTGGTCTTTTAACTATAGGAATACGGATTCTTTAACTGTAGGAATACTTATTCATCTTCGTTGGACTAATCATATTGTTTTTCTCTCAGTCCAGTAAATGAATGTCATCTTTACAAACACAAAAAAACAATGCCTTTGGTGTAAAAAAATAATAATAATAAAGAGATTGAGGGCATTTTTTTGCACCAGAATGCATGTAGAAAATTTGCTCATTGCTAGGCCCCTATCCATACGTTAGAAACTGAAACCACATATTAGAAACGGACATAATGAAGACTATATATTAAAAAAAAAAAAAGCATGCAAGTCGAAGATCTCACTATATACAAGTGTTACTCATCTCAAGTTTAGTCCATGGGCATATCTACAGTGAGCAGGCAGCCCATGGTTCTGTAGACCTCTAAAGACATTAACCTCGTGTGTTGTTATTTTTCTATGTTGTATGAATGAAAGGGCATTCTGGTGCAACCACCACATGAAACTTGTGCTTTGTGTTACCTTGAACGTGGGCCACTCGCTTTGATGTCTGACGATCGGCAGACTCGTCGCGCCGCCTTTTTTTCTGACTGAATTGGCAAACGTGGCTCAGATTCCAAGGCACTTGCCGCTGTTCAACATGAATTCCTGGTGTTAAAACCTAGTATGATTTCCATAGCCATTTGGAACAGCAATGTAGCGACCATGTAAAACATTTTGTTAGTGTTTTACATCTGCCGAAATGGAATTAGAATTTCTCAATGTGTAACTAAAGCAGAGAGCTGATATGAACAAATATTAATTGCTGCACAATATTTAATAAAAATAAATACTCTTCCCGAGAGTCATAAAGCATTACGATACCTTGCAAAATCCAGCACTTCCTCTTCATGCACGAGAGTATGTAGTATAGTTTAGGTATTAAAACTGTTGTCCTGCAAAGGTTACAGTACAGCCAAGTAGGTCATTGCAATGCTGGCACCCTTTTTACAAAATGATTCAAATGTAATAACTGATTTTAGTGTTGCTAAAACAACACGTGTTGTATATTACTAACTGTACTTGGAAGCCTTAAATAGCATACAAGGCTCTTGCAATGTATACTTTGACTTTGTCGTGAATCATTTTTGGGTACGGGGGTGGGGGATCCGATTTGTGCGTTTACCCAACATCTACATGAATGTTACGCATCAGAGCACATAAACTTCCTCAAACCTGTCATACATAAGATCAGCATAGCAAGCCTTTTATTTTCCATGAACTTATCTATGGTCTCCCGTTCTATCTTCCTTGTAGTGGGTGGGATGGGAAACTACTCTGTCAATTTTACTTGTTCTTACTCGTAAAGACCGTACTGTATATTAACTTTACTTAGGGCGACATGGTTGCCTCCACACACAACTTCCAGACACGGTTCTGTCGTTAGCATAGTCACAGGAGGACCTTTTGGTTATGAACAGTAAATACCTGATGAATGTGTAATTCGGTTCATCAAGCAAGCTAACTGGTCCTCCTGAAGCTAGCAAGTTAGATGGGAGGTATTGGCTTAGATGTGTGTGTGCCCTATAGCTAGCTTTGCACGCTGGAATAGGTTATTTTTAGTCACTTCGAGGAAAAGATCTGTCTCCCTTTTTTGCTTTTTAGCCTCATGTAACGCCGCAAAGCTTTAGCTAGTTAGGATAGAGGGACTATTGATGTACCAACTCCATTTCTCCTGGTTGTCTCTAGTATGGAGTGTGACCCTAAAAATCCATCAGCTGCACGGCTTGTCCTTTTACAAGTGTGTGTTGACCCTTCTCGTTGTGGACTAGCCCCTCTGGCTGGGTAATAGGGCCCTGTTTTAAGACTTTTAGAAATGCATCCCTCCTGTCTTTAACATCTCTGATCTGTGAAAGCAAGGTTTCTACTCTACTTTATTACTCTGTCTGATCCATCCTTGCCAAGGAAGGAAAGAAGGAATGATTCAAGTTCTAGATGTATATGAACTGGGCCCAACTCCCTGTCTGGTAATATTGTGTCTCTGAGGCGTTGGGGTCGTTCATGCCGATGTGCAGCACAAGCTAGTTTGAAAATGAAGGTTTGAGGTAATGGGAGCAGAGGGAAAGCCAATGAAAGTGCAAGGGATGGCTGTGACGACACAAACGTTGAAAAAGATGAACTAGAGAGATGACAAAACAGAACGTCTCAAGACCAGTCTAGTTTACACTATTGCTACCAATTTTGATTTGAAGAAATATACTAATTTGGTGTTGTAGGGTGTTAAGGTGGAGAAATATGGGTTTGTGTATAATCCCTATTGTGGTATTGTTTATTCATTTGGCAATCATGGTCTGCAAAGGCACATTGATATGTAACGCATCAAAATGAGTTTCAATGCATTAAGCTTAGCTTGAGTCAATGTCAACTGTAGCAGATTCAATTTCCCTGTATTTCTAGTGTAGTTGTGTAAAACTGTTTAGATTAAACACTGGAACTCTGCGTTGGTGTCGGCTGTTTAAAAATGTTGGAGCTGAATCTGAATGCAACTCTGCATTATGATATGGACCGTCATTTTTCCATTTGAATTGCACGTCTTTAGTATTCATTAGGATAGAGTTGACACCATTGAACAGCAGAGGCTCGCAAGGGGACTTAAATGAACACAGAGTATCAAATCCTCATTTTGAAACTTGGTGTTGCCAGGGCCTGGATGTTTCTTCTGGGAACCACACATGGGGAAATACACTTTTGTAGCAACTTGTTTGCTAGGTGCCACATGGTACCTATGGTATGTTGAACAGATATGGTATGTGTATTGAATGGGGACACCGGTGTGCAAGTGCACACTATAAGAACACAATCACAGCTAACGATCTACTCTCTTGGTACAGACTGTCGCTCCGAGAGCCCAGTATTTAAAGCAATAATAAACGCAGATTCTGTAAGTTACTCAAACTCACCCCTGTGGCACGCCCAAGTCGAGACGAGGCTTTGTGCATGTATCCGCTGGTCGCCATCAATTTCATAGGTACCTAAATGTGAACTCTATACTTAACCTGAGAAATGTAGACTAGTGTGTGTGTGTGAATACTTTATTTGAAGAGAATGATAGTAGTTTGAGTAGGAAACCAAGTTGGGCTTGTTACTTCTGTTACTACTTCCCCCCCCCCCAAATAGTTGATGTGTTAATTGTAAGACTCTCGCTCAATCAGCGCACAAACATGTTTAGTTTTGGCACATCTGGATGGTGGTTGAATCATGTCACTAATGTGGGCAACATGTTGATGCCAAAAGGATGCATACAAAATGACGTTAACCTGTTGTAGACACTAAACCTTAATTGTATTCTTTGAGCATGATGCCTTTTAATACACTAGAGTTTTCTTTGTGTTTTTTGTTGTATGTTGTGCATGTTAGCTGAGGCCCATGTAGCATGGCCACTAAAAGAACTCGCTGTAAGAGTAGTAACTCGTTTAAAAAAAGAAAGTCATTATTTTCTTACAAGAACACAAGTGTACCATAGTCACCAGCTACTAAAAATCAAATGTCACTCTTTATGTTCCTGCTTCCATAGAACAAAAACAATATTCAAGCACAGTTGTCAGCGCATCTTTTTTGTTTTTAAATAAATGAATGATTAACAATGCAGCTTTGTCTTGTCGTTTTTGAAAGGAATGATGATCAATCACAAATTGTGGTGATACATTCATGATTCTGCGTTTTGAAAAGAAAAATTGCCTTTTGTCCATAACATTTGTAATCAGTTTACATTGCTGTGTAGGCAAAGTCCCTTAATGAGATCCTTTTGTGAGGTGAAGAGATGAAGACAATGCTCACACACGTGCCAAACCTTTTATTTTGATATGAGGGGGAAGTCGCTTGAAAATGACAATGTAACATTTGGATTTCTCCAGAACTATATGACGTTAATCAACAGATGAGTAATAAACCAATTTTTCCATCTCAAACATTTCCTGATCAGACCCTCTCACTGCTGGATTTGTTCTATCACTCCTGGACTGTAATGCAGTACTCTTTGGACTCTCACTGCACTAGAAAGAATACAATAGTTTCGAAACTCAGCAAGGGTCCTCCTGACACGATCTCGCTAGAGGTTAGACCATGGGAACCATACACTTAGACGACTTCTCCTTTTGTATCTGTCCTATTAGGCCGTCTGAGAGCACAGGCAGCACCATTCAAGCCATCTCTATAGACCGGTTGGTTGTTTGGCAACGAACAGATACAGGGTTGGCTTAGATCAGGGATAGGCAATGCCAGTCCTCGGGGGGCCTCACCGTGTGATAAATGTTTTGGGACCCCCTCTTGGCAGTGAAGAGAACATTAAGTTATTCTACACATTTTGCCATGGGGTGTAGAGAAATGTGCTTTTTTATGATATCTGAATAAGTGACTAACAAAATTGGACAAGGTAAGCTGGGAATCCAACTAACTTTTCAGAAAGTGATATAGTTCTTATTCCCACTACAATCCGATCTCGGATCAGCTCTTCCCTGAGCGCGCCAAACTGACAATGTTCTGCTAGTTTGTGAACAGCTGTGATAAAACTGTCGGTGGTTTCACCCTGCACCTGTTTGCGCATATTAAACCTAGCTCTCTCAAATGTTGTGTCTCCCTACAAAATGCGTTTCAAAACAGTATTTAACGGCACTGTAGTTAAGTTTCTCTTCCTCAGTCAATGATAAAGCATTTAATATATCCTCGGCTTCATCACCCAGAGTAGATCAGTGTATTAACTTGAAATGCCTAATTTTTCACGTTTAAGCCTGATGCTACCCTGTACCTTTCAAAGCGCCTGATCCATTTCGGCCAGTTTTGAACGTCCATACAATCACAATTCTCCGGGGGACTAATGCGAAATCCGTCAGCACTAGCCACTGTCCTGTCCGTGTTTGCGCCATAGCCCATTGAATTTGGAGTCGCGAACACAGACATTCCGCCAGCTTCTTCCTCTTGCAACATGTTGCTTAGCAGTAATTTAGTCCTTGCTAGTTAGCTATCAAAATAATGATATGCGCTGTTTTATCTCCAACACTGTGCCCTCCCTGCTTTGAAACAGCCTGAATGTATGATTTACTTGGTACGTCCTTCACGCTTATGTGAATTTTAAAAACACTTCTGACACCATGTAGTATTATCTAAAATAAGGACGCACGACAACGAGGTTCTAGCTCCAGCATGTTTACTAACCTAACCCTCGCATGTCATACACTGACACAGAGCAGTCTGGATCAAAGCCATAGAGCTCCTCCAAAACGTACGATACCCGATGGTCTAGTTACTTGAGTAAGAAGGTTCGTCGGGGAGGGTGCATGGGTGCGCGTAATCTGAGACAGTAGCAATCCAAAGGTTCATGTCGTGTCGGGAAAACGGTTGCATTGAAGATAACCTTTATTCCAAACTTAACCCAATTTACCTAAACTTTTTAAAGTTTGGAATAAGGGTTATCTTCAATGAAACCGTTGTCCCGACACGACTTGAACATGCAACTTTTGGATTGCGACTGTCGCGGATCATGCACCTTCCCCGACTAACCTTCTTACTCAAGTAACTAGACCATCGGGTAGCGTACGTTTTTGAGGAGCTCAGACATTCGTGAAGTATGTTTCCTATGGCTCTGATCCAGACTGCTCTGTGACAATTAGCCTACAAATTCTGCGCTGTTCGCAAGGCTGGTATTCAATCACAATTTGACAATTGATAGTCACCCATCAGACTATTGTCAATGTAATATGTCATTGTCTTTAGGCTATATATCTATTATATGTGAAATCTGTTTCGATATAGTTTAGGTTTCAGTTAGTGCCGCAGTTTCTAGGTTATTTTGGAGCCTCTGCCAGTGCCACATAGCTAAAGTTAAAAGATTTGTGAGATGGAGATTGCCTAACTGCATGGAGAGGTCCCGTGTAGCCATACACATGATAGTTATCAATGCAATTGATAGGCCTAGAAGTCATGCAAGTCCTGATGTTTTCTATTGGGGACTTTCTGTTGAGTAGGCCTAAATATGGAAGGCTACCATTGTTGTGATGGCTGGTCAAATGTGTGAATGTTATGTCTGTTTCCAGCAGCTATTTGCACGTGCATATTTTGTGTATTTGCATGTACGGCATAGAAATGGTCTGTCATTGGTTCAGGTTCCCATCACTTTTCTTCTCGGGAAACGAGAAGGAGCTTTGTCAGGAAATCTCGGTATCCCAGTTACCTAATTATTGCTCCTATCATTGGTATTAGCAAGGTTCTTAGTTTTCGGTTATGGTAATGTAAGACAGTAATCAGACCCTTATATAACGAAATAGCTTAATGACTGTTTATGAAAAAAATCTAAGTAAGCCTACCAATGATTCTGTGTGACAGTTGCACATAGCCTACATACATTTGAGCATTTTTTTTGTTCCAATTGCAATGTTCAACGGAATGATGACACCAATCAGACAGCAGTAATGCGGGAAACAGGGAGAATGCAATCGTTTGTTTACTCACATATTATCCAATTGGCCGCTCTAACAATGAAAAGAAATGTCTTCAAACATGGAAAACTGTTGGGAGGAGGCACGATCAGGTGGGACCATTCTAGCCAATGAGATGGCAGATACGCGTGTGAACATCCCGCACAACTCCAATAGTGTTTTTTTCTCAAAGTTGCAGGGATGTCACGTGTTCTACTTATTACAGTACACTCCTAACAACCTAACACCATGCACAGACCGGACACGCACGTGCGCAAATTCATTTTGTCCTCCCACACCAAACGCGATCATGACAGGCAGGTTGAAATATGAAAACAAACTCTGAACCAATTATATTGTAACGACCCTGGGTTTATAAGCGCGGAAATCGACTCTGCCGCTCGAGCATGCTTTTGCGGCACAGTCGATAGCGCGCCGGACCTCGGGCTAGAAGGTTGAGGGTTCGAGACCTGCTCCCTGCCTGTTTCATTACAATATTAATTTGGGGACAGGTCGAAAAGCATTAAACATTTATAGCAATTTAGCAAGCTAGCTTGCAGTTGCTAGCTAATTTGTCCTATTTAGCTAGCTTGCTGTTGCTACAGTAGCTAATTTGTCCTGGGACATAAATGTTGAGGAGTTATTTTACCTGAAATGCACAAGGTCCTCTACTCCGGCAATTAATCCACACATAAAACGGTCAACCGAATCGTTTCTAGTCATCTCTCCTCTATTTCTTCTTTGGTCTTTATATGGCGATTGGCATCTAACTTTCATAGTATTACCACGACTGACCGACCTCAGTTCATCTTTCAATCACCCACGTGTGTATAATCAATGAGGAGATGGGAGAGGCAGGACTTGCAGCGATCTCAGCGTCATAAATAGAACCGACTTCTATTGTAGCGCTTGGCCACGCAGACGCTCGTTGGCGCACTCAATGATTGAATAACATGTATGTGTACATTTTGCAGCGCACGCGACGCAAGCGGTGTGGTCAGCATGTTGTTGACCTCCATACAAAAACTCCTCGCTTAGTGAGCAAAAATTTTTTATCCACCTGCTGGAGAAGACAAATTTCTTTCGCCTCATCCTCTCTGGTTTAGCCTACTTCGGAGACCAGAAGAGGAACCGATTTGAATGATGGCCAAAGATTATTATCAGGTTTCTGCTTTCATCTGTGTGACAGGTGAGTATGTAAGTACAAAAACTAAACTGTTTATCTTAATGGCATAGAAGACATCCCATTCAGAGACTGGTTTAACCACTGGAATTCCGTTGTTCAGCCTGAGAAAAGCTTTGCAGGTTTGTTACTTCACTTGTGTCTGTGCTCAACTGCCACAGCTGTAAAAACTATATATTTACAACGTTTTTTGTGTGTTTTTTTTAATATAAATTCACTTCTGGATTACAATATGAATATTGGATTAGCTAGCTACTAGTCAGACCACATTAGTCAGTGGGCAGAACAAACAAGGAGGGTAGAGCCAAGCACGAGCTAGCGAGATCCTATTGGAGCGTTCTAGCGTGCATCTGCATATTTCTGTTGGGGAACTCCTCTTCTGTAAAGTGTGCATGTGCAGTAACTCAACTCGCCTTTGCACTCCTAAACAACGCGATTTAAAAAAAACTTTTGCAATGGGTAAAGTCTACAAAACTTAATCCATTCTGTTCATAACACATTCTAGTTTTGGGAAAATAGCTGTATTGAGATCAAATGTTTCATTGATGAGAACATTTGCAGAATGTTGGCCAAAATACATTCGTTCCATCTTCTCCCACTGCCGGCCAGTGGGTTTCCTCTCACTAACATGTTTGGCAGTGACTGGAAACGCCAAGTGGATGCTTCACATTGATACATCCGGTGAAATATCTGTCTCATTGTTCTATCGGTGACGATGAGATGGGTCCAATTTATGTCTGACGAAAACCCAACACTGCTTTCCACAGTAAGAACCTCATACCAACGGTCAAGCATGGTGGTGGTAGTGGGGTGGTTTGGGGATGCTTTACTGCCTCAGGACCTAGACGTCTTGCCTTAATAGAAGGAACCATTAATTCTGCTAAAATAGAGAACATCAGAAAGGAGGCAAATACTTTTTCACAGCACTGTATGTTACCCCTTGGCAGCGTTATCAGAAAGCCCAGCATTGATTTTCACGGGCAATAAAGATAACACGAGGTAAAAAAATCGAGGTGTTATTTTAGATTCTGAACTCAATTTCGAAGTACACGTTAGGAGTGTGACCAAAATAGCTTTTTAGCACCTGAGGAACGTTGCCACGGTGTGTCCGTTTCTCTCTTAGGCTGATCCAGAGAGACTCATCCAAGCAGGCTTGACTACTGTAATGCTCTCCTATCTGGTCTACCAAAGACATCCATTTGTCAACTGCAAAACATACATATACAGCAGCACGGGTACTGACCAAGACCATGCAGAGAGCACACATTACACCGGTTTTAAGGTCTCTGCACTGGCTGCCTGTGAGTTTTAGAATACATTTCAAGATTATTCTTTTATTTTATTTTTTCAATCCACGATTGTGCACCCCAATACATGTCAGATGTGCTTTTAAGTTATGTACCAAGTAGAATCCTCAGGTGCTCTGGCACAGGGTGCCTTTTATTCATTTAGTTATGGCATGTAGAGGCAGCCTTTAGTTATTATGCCCACAGCCTCTGGAATAGCCTGCCAGAGATCCTGAGGGGGGATGAAACTGTAGACATACTTAAAAGAGATATTAAAACACACCTTTTTTAGCTTTGCTTTTCCTTAGGGTGCCTTTTATTCATTTAGTTATTCTTTTTTTTTTTTATCCCTGTGTTTTTTGTGTAGTAAATATTTAAGTTGTTATGAATTTTTTTCGGTGAAGGACATTGCGTTGCATTCTGAAATGTGACTGAAATGTGCTGTATAAATAAAGCTTCATTTGAACTATCTAGCTAGGCGAGGGCGACGCCGTAGGCCTGGGAAATATGGCCAAATATCGCACATCTGAGCTATCTTTGTTGCAGGTGCATGGTAACAGTTGAGTAAGATGAGAAAGAATAAGAAACCTGCACACTGCTCTTTATTAAGCTTTTACGTATCGGCCTCAAAAGCTCTGATGAAGGCCTTGAGGCCGATATGTAAAAGCTTAGTAAAGAGCAGTGTGCGAGTTCCTTATATTTTCTCATGTTTTTGAATAATAAAAGTTCTAAACTTACTTTGAGTAGTGCGTGACCCAAGGGTGGCAACACATACAGTGGCAAGAAAAAGTATGTGAACCCTTTGTAATTACCTGGATTTCTGTATAAATTTGTCAGCAAATTTGAGTCACAACAATAGACAAACATAGTGTGCTTGAACTAATAACACACAAATTGTATTTTTCTTGTCTATATTGAATACATAATTTAACCATTCACAGTGTAGGTTGAAAAAAGTATGTGAACCCCTAGGCTAATGACTTCTCCAAAAGCTAATTGGAGTCAGGAGTCAGCTAACCTAGAGTCCAATCAATAAGATGAGATTGGAGATGTTGGTTAGAGCTGCCTTGCCCTATAAAAAACACTCACAAAATTTGAGTTTGCTTTTCACAAGAAGCATTGCCTGATGTGAACCATGCCTCGAACAAAAGAGATCACAGAAGACCTAAGATTAAGAATTGTTGACTTGCATAAAGCTGGAAAAGGTTACAAAAGTATCTCTAAAAGCCTTGATGATCATTCGTCCATGGTAAGACAAATTGTCTATAAATGGAGAAAGTTCAGCACTGTTGCTACTCTCCCTAGGAGTGGCCATCCTGCAAAGATGACTGCCAGAGCACTACGCAGAATGCTCAATGATGTTTAGAAGAATCCTAGAGTGTCAGCTAAAGACTTACAGAAATCTCTGGAACATGCTAACATCTCTGATGACGAGTCTACGATACATAAAACACTAAACAATAATGGTGTTCATGGGAGGACACCATGGATGAAGCCACTGCTGTCCAAAAAAGCATTGCTGCACGTCTGAAGTTTACAAAAGTGTACCTGGATGTTCCACAGCGCTACTGGCAAAATATTTTGTGGACAGATGAAACTACAGTTGAGTTGTTTGGAAGGAACACACACCACTATGTGTGGAGAGAAAAAAGGCTCAGCACACCAACATCAAAACCTCATCCCAACTGTAAAGTATGGTGGAGGGAACATCATGGTTTGGGGCTACTTTGCTGTCTCAGGGCCTGCACAGCTTGCTATCATCGACAGAAAAATTATTTCCCAGGATTATCAAGACATTTTGCAGGAGAATGTTAGGCTATCTGTCCTCAAATTGAAGCTCAACAGAAGTTGGTTGATGCAACAGGACAA
The DNA here is from genome assembly GCF_016432855.1 of Salvelinus namaycush. Lineage (NCBI taxonomy): Eukaryota > Metazoa > Chordata > Actinopteri > Salmoniformes > Salmonidae > Salvelinus > Salvelinus namaycush. The sequence continues at coordinate 20,792,449 of NC_052310.1, forward strand.
CGACCCAAAACACCGAAGTAAATCAACAACAGAATGGTTTCAACAGAAGAAAATACACCTTCTGGAGTGGCCCAGTCAGAGTCCTGACCTCAACCTGATTTTGAGATGCTGTGGCATGACCTTAAGAGAGGAGTTCACACCAGACATCCCAAGAATATTGCTGAACTGAAACAATTTTGTAAAGAGGAATGGTCCAAAATTCCTCCTGACTGTTGTGCAGGTCTGATCTGCAACTACAGAAAACGTTTGGTTGAGGTTATTGCTCCCAAAGGAGGGTCAACCAGTTATTAAATCCAAGAGGTCAACATACTTTTTCTTGCCACTGTATATTCTAAGTGATTTCAATGGGTCTTTCTCCATTCTAATTGTTTTATACTGTTTTATTCAACAACAACAAAAAAATGTCCTGTGCTCATTTGAGGTCATTTCCACACTGTCACGTAGGGCTGCACAATATGGGCAAACAATCTAGGCCTAATCTTATTGTTGTGATTTAGAGCAAAACACTTGGGTGAACTGCTGGAAATAGAATGATTATTCTAATTCTATAGTATATAATAGGGGGCACTTTGAATCGTGTTTGACATGACAATAAATGAAGATGCCAGGGAGGAGTTATTGTGACAGTTGTGTTTCCTAGGGGACCCTGTAATCTTATGCTACATTCAATGTTTTCTTTTAGCTACTTCATGTAGCTAACATTCTTGCTTTGTGTATTCCTCTTTGATTTAGAAGATACTGTAGCACAAATAACATGCAGATGTAGGTTTACACCATCACTGGTATTATCAGGCTGTATAGCTAGTTACGTTTGCTCAGACTCAGTACATTTATTAGCTAGATAACGATTAGAAGCTAAAAATATTTAGGCCCAACTTACTAAAAAAAAGACGAACTATTTGAAGATGTAAAACACAAACTAATCATGAAATTATAGAACGCTATTGGATTTATATTAATTAAGAAGCAAAGTGAAAACAGCATCTTGTCGTCAACATTGTTGCATGTGCTGCATTGACCATGCAGACACTCAACGCAAGTGACGGGGGCGGGGCTAGGTCTGTGTGGAAAGCAGCATGGAGAGAGATGACTCAAGTAGCGAAGTAAACTATAAAAATAGACATTCTACACCTCTACATGCTCTACATGCTTTGTAAGTAGGAAAACCTGCAAAATCGGCAGTGTATCAAATACTTGTTCTCCCCACTGTAGATCATCTAATGTCCAGATTCGATCAGCACGAAAAACTGGAAATCGGCCGGTAGGAATTATTTTATTTATTCAGTACAATTTATTTATTCAGTTTGATAGTTATTTGACCAAGATCGTTAGCTAGCTGGCTATCTTAAATGTATTATTTATTCACCTAACTAGTTTGTTAGCTACTTAGCGTCTCATCTGTATTGCCTTGTTTCCCAGACACATTTCTGTGATATTGCATTGACTGAATGGCATTTCATACCCGGAACATGTTATGATTTTCATAATATACATGTATAATAAATGTATGACATAATGTAGGGTATCTGACATATCTAACTCATTTTATTTAGACCCTGAGAGACTACCAACGAGCTGAAATAGATGTGCCTGTACCAGTTTTGGATGAGTTGGTTGTGCCTGTATCAGCGTCAGCAGTTGAGGATGAGTTGGTTGCAAGTTCATCACCACCATCAACAACGCTGAAGAACCGTGGAACACAGTGTAAATGGAACCTACACCGCTCAAAAGGTAGGCTATTTCATAATGTGATTATGGTCAATACAGTATTGTATCTCTGTTTATTATGGCAAGACATGGAATGTAAAGGAACATTAATATTCACATCGCAACTTGCTTATGAACATGGACTTGGGGTGGTCCATGTTCCTGCCAGTAGCGCATGCATGCTATTGCCAGCACAATATGAGTATTGTGAATGAACCGTTGCACCAAGCACGCAGGTTACTCATTATTCTGTCCTAGATGTGTCACAGTTTTTGTTTCTTCATTGATACTCACTTTTCCATCCTTCTCTCTAGCCCCCCATCAGCTGCACTGTGAGCAGAAGGGGAGCGCTAATATGAAGCAGGAGGACCCAGAGCCCACACCGTTTAAAGAGGAACAGGTCTCTGAAACCTCAGTGTTCTTGTTCACGCCTCCCAGCGTGAAAAGTGAATCTGATAATGATCAGGACCCATCTTAGGCTTCACATCTTTACCAAACCCAAAGTGAAGAAAACCGAGAGAGTGACTGTCTACCCAACAACACAAGTGCAGAGATCAAAACAGAAGTTGATGGAGAGGACTACGGAGTATAGGAACCAACCAGTGACTCTCAGCCCCTCTGCAGTAAACCCAAACTGTTCTGCAGTAAAGAGTGAAAACGGGGATTGTGTTGATGGGGTGGCAAGTGGAGGACTTATCTCAAAACTGAAGCCACTTGAATCAAAGCTTCTAAATGTATACCAATGGCAGGAAAACCAGTGAGCTGAAAGTGCCATTAGGACCTAACACACGGGAGAGACCATACGTGTTATGTTTGCCAAAAAGGCTTTTGGACAGCATACACTTTACAAGCAAATGGAATTATTCACACAGAGGAGAAATCGTTTCAATGCGAAGACTGTGGGAAATGTTTCAGCAGTAAGGGAAAACTGAAGAAACATGTTAAGATTCACACTGGGGAGGTGAGATACAAATCAGAGAGAAAATATACCTGTCCTGTATGCAGAAAAGGCATAAGCACAGCATTCGGGTTTAAAAATACATCAGAGAATTCACACAAGGGAGAAATAATTTCAGTGCCTTCTGTGTGGAAGTGTTACCCATCAGCAAATTATCTTAAAAAAAACACCAGCGCACTCAAACGTTGAGAGAAGACATTTCGGTGCAATGATTGCGGCAAGCACTACTGCTGCAAAAGCGCCCTGAACATGCATTTAAGGATACACACAGGGGACAAATTATGTTATTGCGCAGAATGTGGCAAATAAAGTGCATTCAAAAAGTATTCAGACCCTTTGACTTTTTCCACATTTTGTTACATTACAGCCTTATTCTAAAAATGTATAGTTTATTTTCTTAATCAATCTACACACAATAACCCACAATGACAAAGCAATAACTGTTTTTTGTTTTTTTTGCAATATAGTTTAATCAGATTATTGAAATTTTTTCAGGAGTTTTGCCGTGTTCCGTTCTCTGAGTTTGTTGACGATGGAGAGATTCGCGCCACTTGACAAGTGTGCTTGCTAAATCGAGAGGGAAAAAGGCCGTTCTAAATCCAAACAACGATTGTTCCCGACAAAGGACCCCTTGTACAACATTCTGATGAAAGATCAGCAAAAGTAGGACCCATTTTATGATGCTATTTCATATATCTGTCGAACATGTTGTACTAGTCGTTTGCGCCCAGCTTTTGGGTACTCTCTCGCTATACCTAAGCTGGATGTCGTAATGAAGTTATTTTTAGAATTCTAACACGGCGATTGCATTAAGAACTAGTGTATCTATCATTTCCTATACAACATGTATTTTTTAGTTATGTTTATGAATAGCTATTTGGTCAGAATATGTGTGTCAGAAAAAGTGTCAGAAAAATATCCGGACGTTGTGGGAAAAAGATGCTACGTTAGCACAATGTATAACCACTGATTTCAGCTCTAAATATGCACATTTTCGAACAAAACATAAGTGTATGTATAACCTGATGTTATAGGACTGTCATCTGATGAAGCTTATCAAGGTTAGTCAAAAATGATATATCTTGCTGGTTTATTCACTATCGCTAACGTGCCTATTGCTATCGCTAACGTGCCTTGATGAATGAATGCGGTAGTGTGGTAGGCTATTGTAGTAAGCTAATATAATGCTATATTGTGTTTTCGCTGTAAAAAAATCGGAAATATTGGCTGGATTCACAAGATGTTTGTCTTTAATTTGCTGTACACCATCGATTTTTCAGAAATGTTTTATGATGAGTATTTAGGTATTTGACGTTGGTGTCTGTAATTATTCTGGCTGCTTTCGGTGCAATTTCTGATTGTAGTTGCAATGTAAACTATGATTTATACCTGAAATATGCACATTTTTCGAACAAAACATAGATTTATTGAATAACATGTTATAAGACTGTCATCTGATGAAGTTGTTTGTTGGTTAGTTTGGTTGGTTCTTGGTTAGTTAGGTTGGCTTTGTGCATGCTACCTGTGCTGTGAAAAATGTCTGTCCTTTTTTGTATTTGGTGGTGAGCTAACATAAATATATGTGGTGTTTTCGCTGTAAAACATTTAAAAAATCGGACATGTTGACTGGATTCACAAGATGTGTATCTTTCATTTGCTGTATTGGACTTGTTAATGTGTGAAAGTTAAATATTTCTAAAAAATATCTTTTTAATTTCGCGCTCTGCCTTTTCAGTGGAATGTGGGAGGAGTTCCGCTGGCGGAACGCCAGAGCCAGACAGGTTTTAAGGTTATATTCAGCACGGTCACTATTCAACACTATTACAAAACGCGCTTCTCCGTACTTCCGCTCGGGCTGCAGCTGCAATGAACGAGTAGCCAAGTATCGATAGCCCTGCTTTTTATTGTTATTAGCAGCTCGTCGTGTCGATTTTAATATGAAGGAATATTTAACTTTCTCTGGTCATTGGAACAACATTAAGTTGTGCACGAGGCAAATGCGGTGCGACTCGAGTTTCGCCATCAGGTGGAAGACGGTGTCCCCTCTCTCTGGTCAGTCTCCCCGGAGGAAAGGAAGGAGAGAGCAGGGACCGTGAGAGGCGGTTGGGAAAAATCGTTTTGAACGGTCATCCAACTCGGAATTCCAAGTCGGAAACTCAGGCATCTTTCTATAGCTCCGACTTTTCGACCTGAAGATCACTGACGTCGTGATTTGACCTCGTTGACCATCAGATGCAGGTACCATCAGTCCAGTAAAATAAAAAAGCAAATAATTTCAATTCCTGCTCCACAGTCCCTCACAAGTGCTAAACCAACGGATTTATTTTTTATCAAAGCTAGAGTTTTGAAATATAATATGGTCTGATTAACAATATTGGCAGGCCAATCATATAGCCAATATGCTGTGATAATGTATTAGGCCACCTGCCCAAACCTCATTCCTACAAAACTGTTTGTGTGAAGTTAATGTAAGCAGTAGTTCTCAGCTTGCTTTTTGACTGCGAAAGTGATCTTGACTCAGAAAAGGTTGGTGATCACTGATGTAGAAGATGTAACATGCGTTTACCAAAAAACAAAACACGCAGAGATAAATTCGCTAAATTCATCGTTGAGGCTTGTGTCGATACTGATATGATAGAAAGAAAGGCAGCGCAGCAGTCTGATCTGCTTCCTCCATTCAAACTTAACATTAGAGTTATTCCACAATACTGACGACGGATCAGCTCCTAGAGAGAGATTTTAATGCTTACCCTATAATAATGCACTAAATCAAGATTTGGCACATAATTGCGCACGTTAGGCTAAACATCAGGAAATATATTGAGGCAAAACATTTCACAGTAGCCAAATGGCAAAATAAAACAACTGAATGAACATGAAATTGATTAACATATTATCGAACTATATAGGCCTATACCGTAGGTAGGCTATTTATCTTTTAATGCAGTCATCTCGGTTTTCATTTGAAGCGTGTTTTTATCCTTTGCTTGTTTGTAACAATTGAAAAGACACTGGCAACTTTTGTTGTAGTCAACTTCGTTGTGAAGTAATCACTGGTCATGGATAGAAGGATAAACACTGTGATTCTATGTTTAGCGGAGATCTTCTGTGTATAAAGTGACGTGGCCGGGCAAAAAAAATCATCTAACGACGCACTCCTTTGCCTTATATAATTTAGACCATCTCATATAACCCTCAGGATTTCATCCAGCTTCAACCGCCACACTTTGTGCTCCTGAAGCTACCATGCTAACTACTAGCCTATCAGCTAGTGATTTACTAATAGACAGTGATTTCACATTCACGTGTGTGTTTACTCACATTCTAATAACTTTTCTGGTGGGCTCAGCAGAACTATTTTAAAAATAATTAAGAATATCTATGCTATAATAATGTCATACCAAATATACTATTGCTTGCAATAGATGTTGTTCTATGACGAGGGAAAAAAGTGTTGTTTCATGTTCTTTGAGCAAATTTTTGTCAAATTTCCCAGATATCTTGTCCATTTCCTACTTGCATACATCCTGTAGTTAATCTTTCAGTTCAGACTGATTTCTTTACATGCTCAAAGGAGATGTGTGGATAGACAGTGATGCTGGGTAAAGCCTCAGATCCATGAGACACACAGAGAGACTGGAAACTCTACAGAGAGGGAAACGGGTAGAAGGTATTGAAAGACAAACGTTACTTTAAGTTTACGCACATTTCACTGGGAAAGAAGTCTATAGATTGCGATTTTAAGGTACATCTAAGTTAGTGATGTCACCTGGAGAAAAATGGATGTCATTCCCTGTGTGTGAGAACTGCTTCAGCTCAGCATCTCTCCTCCTCAACTCAACAACCTTCTGCTCCAGGAGTCCTTATGCCTGACTGGCTCTGATCAGCTCCTTCAACTCAATGCCTTCTCTCGACAGAGCGTATCAGCTCAGGAAAGATCCACTCTTCTCTACTGCTGGCTGTGCAGAGGTGGGGGGTCCATTTCAACCAGCCTATATTAATATAAATACATTCCCAAATATGTGAACACTTGTTTGTCGAACATCTCTTTCCAAAATCATGGGCATTAACATGGAGTTTGCCCCCCCCCCCCCCCCCCCCCCCCTTGCTGCTGTAACAGCCTCCACTCTTCTGGGAAGGCTTTCCAGTAGATGTCGGAACATTGCTGCAGGGACGTGCTTCCATTCAGCCACGAGCATCAGTGAGGTCGGGCACTGATGTTGGGCTGTTAGGCCTGGCTCGCAGTCGGCGTTCCAATTCATCCCAAAGGTGTTAGTGGGGTTGAGTTCAGTGCTCTGTGCAGGCCAGTCAAGTTCTTTCACACCGATCAACAAACCATTTCAGTGTGGACCTCGCTTTATGCACGGGGGCATTGTCATGCTGAAACCGGAAAGGGCCTTCCCCAAACTTTTGCCACAAAGTTGGAAGCACAGAATCGTCTAGAATGTAATTGTATGCTGTATCGTTAAGATTTCGCTCCACTGGAACGAAAGGGTCTAGCCCGAACCATGAAAAACAGCCCCAGACCATTTTTTTCTCCTCCACCAAACTTTACAGTTGGCACTATGCATTGGGGCAGGTAGCGTTACCCTGGCATTGGCCAAACCCAGATTTGTCCATCGGACTGCCAGATGGTGTAGCGTGATTCACCACTCTAGAGAACGCATTTCCACTGCTCCAGAGTCCAATGGCGCCGAGCTTTACACCACTCCAGCCAAAGCTTGGCATTGCGCATGGTAATCTTAGGCTTCTGTGCGGCTAGTCGACCATGGAAATCCATTTCATAAAGCTCCCGACGAACAGTTCTTGTGCTGACGTCGCTTCCAGAGGCAGTTTGGAACTCGGTAGCAACCGAGGACAGACTATTTTTACGTGCTTCACTCGGCGGTTCCGTTCTGTGAGATTATGTGGCCAACCACTTTGCGGCTGAGCCGTTGTTGCTCCTAGACCTTTCCACTTTACAATAACAGCACTTACATTTGACCGGGGCAGCTCTAGCAGGGCAGAACTTTGACTAATTGACTTTTTGGAAAGGTGGCATCCTATGATGGTGCCACATTGAAAGTCACTGAGCTGTTCAGGAAGGACATTCTACTGCCAATGTTTGTCTACGGAGATTGCATGGCGGTGTGCTCGATTTTATACACCTGTCAGCAATGGGTGTGGCTGAAAAAGCCGAATCCACTAATTTGAAGCGGTGTCCACATACTTTTGTATATACAGTGTATGTATGCTTATTTAATGTAAATATATACTGAACATAAATATAAACGCAACAATTTCAAAGATTTTACTGAGTTACAGTTCATATAAAGAAATCAGTCAATTGAAATAAATACATTTGGCCCTAATCTATGTATTTCACATGACAGGGCTGGGCTGCAGCCATGGGTGGGCCAGGGAGGGCATAGGCCCACCCATTTGGCAGCTAGGCCCAGCAACTGGGGAGCCAGGCCTCGCCAATCAGAATTCGTTTTTCTCCACAAAAGGGCTTTATTACAGACAGAAATACTCCTCAGCACCACCCCCCCCTCAGACGATCCCACAGGTGAAGAAGACGGATGTGGAGGTGCTGGGCTGGCATGGTTACACGCAGTGGTGTAAAGTATTTAAGTAAAAATACTGAACGTTATACTTTAGTAGTTTTTGGGGGTTACTATTTATATTTTTGACAAATTTCACTTCACTTCTTTTCTAAAGAAAATTATGTACTTTTTACTTACATTTTTCCTGACACCCAAAAGTATTCGTTACATTTTGAATGCTTAGCAGGACAGGGAAATGGTGTAATTCACACACTTATCAAAAGGACATTCCTGGTCAGCCCTACTTTCTCTGATCTGGCAGACTCACAAAACACATGCTTAATTTGTAAATTATATGTGAGTGTTGGAGTGTGCCCCTGGCTATCCATAAATTTAAAAAACAAAAAAATAGTGTCGTCTGGTTTTGCTTAATATAAGGAATTTATATTTCAGCAATTACATTTACTTTTAATACTTAACTATATTTTAAACCAAATACTTTTAGACTTTTACTCAAGTAGGATTTTACTGGGTGACTTTCACTTTTACTTGAGTCATTTTCTATTAAGGTATCTTTACTTTTACTCAAGTATGACAATTGGGTACTTTTTCCACCACTGGTTACACATGGTCTGCGGCTGTGAGGCCGGTTGGACGTACTGCCAAATTCTCTAAAACGACGTTGAAGGTAGCTTAAGGTAGAGAAATTAACATTCAATTCTCTGCCAACAGCTCTGGTGGACATTCTTGCAGGCAGCATGCCAATTGCACACTCCCTCAAAACTTGAGACATCTGTGGCATTGTGTTGTGTGACAAACTGCTCATTTTAAAGTGGCCTTTTATTCTCCCCAGCACAAGGTGGACCTGTGTAATGGTCATGCTGTTTAAGCAGCTTCTTGATAAGCCACACCTGTCAGTTGTGAATGGATTATCTATGCAAAGGAGAAATGGTCAAAAAACGTGTGCACAAAATTTGAGATTACATTTTATTTCAGAAACATGGGACCAACACTTTACATGTTGCATTTATATTTTTGTTCAGTATCCTATGAGGTTGGAATAATCCTGTGAAATTGTGAAACATTATGATAATCCCCTTTGGGGGTAAGAGCTGTTTGTTTTGGTGGGAGGGAGTTTTGGCCTGCCACCTAGGCCCACCCATGGTGTTTTTTTTATTTTACCATTTTAGTTGAAAACAGTCATAGTAAGTTAATTTATACCTTAAGTGGTCCTAAAATTTAAAATCAAAACAGCTAAATTATCCTTGGTATGACATCTTTAAACAATTCCATATGTTAGCTTAGTAGAAACCCCAAGAGATTTAAATAAAGAGGCCATACACACCAGTCAGGGTTTGGTAGGAGGAGCAGCTTGGAGTCCTCTCTTCTTCAGTTTCTCCACCAATTAAACAAAGTTAATGCTCCTGTTAAGAACAAGCCTTGGTATGAAAGTCTGTCTGCACTGGGGGTAGCTGTAGACTCCCCTGTCATCTTAAGGGCGTTGAGCCAGTAACCGAAAATTCACTGGTTCGAATCCCAGAGCCAGCAAGGTGGAAAATCTGCCGTTATGTCCTTGAGTAAGGCAGTTAAGCCCCAACCGCAACTGTTCCCCGGGCGCCAATGACGTGGACATTAAGGCAGCCCCCCCCCCACCCCTCGGTTTCAGCGAGGTTGGGTTAAATGTGGAAAGACACATTTCAGTTGAATGCATTCAGTTGCGCAACTGACTATTTCCCTTCCTGATCCAAGCAGCCCTGAATACAGCCCAGTAGATGTGTCCACAGGGAATTGTCACTAGATCCTTCAGTAGATCCAGACAGATCGAACAACTGATCAAATCCATGGCCTCTGCCATTTTGATGCACACACTAACAAATGTAGCTTGAGAACCAGAGATACAGCAAATGTCGTTTTCCGAGGAGCTTGTATCCTGTCGACGGTGGATTCCTGGCTCAGATGTCAGATACACTCTAAAAAGAGAAGGTTCCTGGAGTATCCTTTAGGGGTTATTCCAATTGAAAGTGTGGGGTAACCCCTATAATGGATCCTCGAAGAACCTTTTGAATAACGTTCTTAGAAGAACCCTTGTTGAACCCCTAATTTTTAGAGTGTGGCAGGTCTGTCCAGCAGAGGGCATGAGTGGTCTGTCACTGCCAGAGAGAGTGAACATTCTCACAGTGGTCTATGATGTTCAAGATCAATAGCTCTGGATCATCATTTCTCCCTATTCCGTAACAGCCAGTGAATGCAGAGAGAGAATACAGGTGAAACAAATAGAGCCCTCCCAACCTTCACTATAACTTTCTCTGTTTAATGGGACCGTGGCAGGGCCTTCGATGGGTTACAACGAGGTAAGAGGGAGGTCCAGAAAAAAACATCATCATGAACCATCATCATCAACAACTTTAGTTACACTGTCTAAAAACTTATGGAGGACTCTGTCCATAACCTACACAGCCACTTTACTGCTGATGGGGGTGTGGTTTATACACACCTCCCCTCACGTTACAGGCTCACTGAAGAGATTCAATTAAGCTGCCCGGGTTTTTAAAATTTAACTAGGCAAGTCAGTTAAGAACAAATTCTTATTTACAATGACGGCCTACCCTGGCCAAACCTGGACAACGCTGGGCCAATTGTGCGCCGCCCTATGGGACACCCAATCACAGCCAGATGTGATGCAGCCTGGGTTTGAACCAGGGACTACAGTAACGCCTCTTGTACTGACATGCAGTGCTGTAGACAACTGCGCCGCTCGGGTGAAAAGGGATTGCAGTGGGAAAGTTAATTTAGCATGGCCTGGTGTCCTCGGATTGGGGGAGTTTGTACATTTTAGTCCATTCCGTTGGTCATTAAGTGAAATCTCCACCCACTCACGGCACCGGACCATGCAAAACGAACTTGCCCATTCATTTTTATGCTGTATTCATAGCCAAGTGTTTCAAGCTGACCACCATTGTCCCAGTTTCCCAAGAACTCCAAGGTAACCTGCCTAAATGATTATCACCCTGTAGCACTCATATGTAATTATGAAGTGCTTTGAAAGGCTGGTCATGACACACATCATCATCCCAGACACCCTGGACCCACTTCAATTCGCATACCACTGCAACAGATCCAACAGATACTGCCCTCTCCCACCTGGACAAGAGGGGAAATAACTATGTGAGAATGCTGTTCATAGACTTCAGCTCAGCGTTCAACATCATAGTCCCCTCCAAGTTCATCACCAAGCTCGGGACCCTGAGACTGAACACCTCCCTCTGCAACTGGATCCTAGACTTTCTGACGGGCTAGCCCCAAGTGGGGAGGGTAGGCAACATCAACTCTGCCACACTGACTCTCAACACGAGGGCCCTTCAGGGGTGCGTGTTTTGTCCCCTCCTATACTCCCTGTTCACCCACGACTGCGTGGCCACACACGACTCCAACACCATCATAAAGTTTGCTGATGGGACAATGGTGGTAGGCCTGATCACCGATGGCGAGGTCAGAGGCTTGGCAGTGTGGTGCCTGGACAACAACCTCAACGTCAATAAGACCAAGGAGCTGATCATGAACTACAGAAGAAAGAGGGGAGAGCACGCCTCATTTACATCGACAGGGCTGTAGTGGAGCAGGTTGAGCTTCAAGTTCCTTGGCATCCACATCACTAAGGACCTAACATGGTCCACACACACCTGCACAGTCGTGAAGAGGGCATGACCTCGCCTCTTCCCCCTCAGGAGGCTGAAAAGATTTGGTATGGGCCCTCAGATCCTCAAAATGTTCCACAGCTGCACCATCGAGAGCATCTTGACTGGCTGCATTATCACTTCGTATGGCAAATGCGCCGTTCCGGACCGCAAAGCACTACAGAGGATGGTGCGGACGGCCCAGTACATCACAGGGGCTGAGCTCCCTGCAGGACTTCTATTTCAGGCGGTATCAGAGGAAGTCCCGAATAATTTACAAAGACCTCAGCCACCCAAGACATAGATGTCCGGCAAACGGTACCCGAGCAACAGCTCTCGGACCAACAGGCTCCGAGGCAGCTTCTACCCCCAAGCCATAAAACTGCTAAATAGCCATAAGACTGCTAAATAGATAAATGGTTACACAGATTATCTGCATTGACCCTAAATTGCACTGACTATGCATACTCAGAAGGCTATATGCACACACTATACACACACTCACATACACTGCATATGCACATACAAACACACACACACACACACACGCACACACACACACACACACACACACACACACACACACACACACACACACACACACAGTACCCTGCCCTGAACCTTAGTCCCTATTCTAGCCGGCACTTTAGACTGCTACACCGCCACTGCTAAATCGTGGACGCCAAAAAACATATATATATATATTGTTTATGATGTATAGATGTATGCTCCAAGAAGACCCCATTTGCTGTCCCCCTGGCGGAAGACCCCACCCCCTCTGCAAGAATACCTCATCTCCCGTTAACTCCCCCGCTGCTGAAAAAGAAACAAGGAAGGAAACACTGCCTCTATGATGGAGAATAAATAGTGCTTGTGAAATACCAACTTTGGCCTTATGGTTAGAGGAGGTGTCCCATTCATAGGGCCCATTCAATCTGGCCCGCAAGGTGGTGTATGTGCGGCCCTCTGGACCTCGGTGAAGACCGAATGCAGCCTGCGGGGGAAAATGAGTTTGACTCCCCTGGGTTAGTGTCTGCCCTGAGATTGGAAGGTTGAGTTCGATCCCCGGCTGAGTCATACCAAAGTCTGTAGAAATGGGACCCAATGCGTCTCAGCTTGGTACTCAGCATTAAGGAGATAGATTGGGGGTAAGGCCCTATGGGTTGTACACAGCTACTTCTTATAGTGAATAGAACCACAACACCTTCAGTGGCTTAATGCTTCTCTCCATGCAGTGGTGGAAAAAGTATGCAATTGCCATACTTGAGTAAAAGTAAAGATACCTTAATAGAAAATGACTCAAGTAAAAGTTAGTCACCCAGTAAAATACTACTTGAGTAAAAGTCTAAAAGTATTTGGTTTTAATGAAACATAAGTATCAAAAGTAAATGTAATTGCTAAAATATACTTAAGCATCAAAAGTATAAATAATTTCAAATTCCTTATATTAAGCAAAGCAGATGGCACAATTTTCTTTTTCTTTATTTATGGCTAACCAACACACAATATTTGACAAACCAAGCATTTGTGTTTAGTGAGTTTGCCAGATCAGAGGCAGTAGGGATGACAAGGGACGTTCTCTTGTTAAGTGTCTGATTTTCCTGTCCTGATAAGCATTCAAAATGTAACAAGTACTTTTGGGTGTCAGGGAAAATCTATGGGGTAAAAGGTGCATTATTTTCTTTAGAAATGTAGTAAATAGTAAAGTACAGATACCCCAAAAAACGACTGAAGTAGAATTTTAAAGTATTTTAACTTAAGTATTTTAAAGTTTACACCACTGTCCCCATGTGAGGGGGAACTGTAACGAAGTCAAGTGAAGAGTCTGGAGGCTATTCTAGTACGTATCGGTGTGCCGGCTCATTTGGCTACCAAACGGCTCTTCGTTCAAAATGCTTAAAAATCGACCTAGAACCATGAAAAAAATGCGAAACTACGTTTTTTTCGCGCACTGCAAACATCCGCGTGGACCAGATTGATGCGCTCTCCCCACTATTTATTGCTTCTGTAGTGAGGATTCATCCTCTGTAGATAATTATTATGTAACTTATCTGCAGAAAAACTTTGCTTTGAGCTCAAAAAGGAGTAGTAGCTGGATGCAAATCAGGGAGCCAACTGAATGGCTTTCACCGATGCGATTCGCTTCCCGACGTTCACCAAAAAGATCAGTTCATTCGCGAACGACTCATAATTTCCACGTAGGAGAAACCAGAGCTGCGTCTATAGGATCTGCTTCTGATGAAGCTGGACCAAGAATAAAAACAGATAACTCAACAAAGAATTGTCTAAGTTTTATTGGACTAGAGCGGATATACATTACAATATGTCCCCACCCTTACCCATGTATTTAGGGTCTACATTGTAGTTGGTATTAACTAGCTTATAAATGACGTTAGCATATTTTACCTAGCTATAAGACGGAGGTAGCGCTGCTATAACCAAAACGAGCATTCTCCCCGGAAGTGGGTGGTGCATGCCAATAGTTTTATGCTAACGTTAGTTACTTAGCTATATAGTAGCAGCAACAGCTGGTTGCTAGTTGATTTTCTTGCCAAGCAAATTGAAAACTGGCCATTACGATACCGGTAATGGTTCGATATGACAAACCGCAACATTCTGGGTAACATTAGCTAGCTAGGTAACGTTAAACACAAAACGTTTGAAGGGCTTAGTTTTGGTGTTTCCTGTGCCCTATGATCTAAATCAGATTTGCTGTCTGGAAATAGGTAAGCGACTGATTGCACTCATGTTTTTCTTTACATTTCGAAATATTTGTAAACTAACTTGACTAACGTTAGCTAGCCTGCAACCTAATGCACGATTTGCATTTTATTTCTAAGGTCCTAACTAACTATCTAGTTGGTTATATGTGTCGTCCAACTAACGTAATCAGATAGTTAGCTACAGTAGCTGCTATCAACATGCATGTTTGCACTGGCAAACAGGCTAGGTAACGTTAGCTAGTTTATGTACTTTAACAATACTCACTTAGCTAAATAGTTAGCTGGCTAACTGAGCTAGTTAGCTACCTAGCTTCGAATCAAATAAAAATATCACACATGCGCCGGATACAACGCGTGTAGACTTAACCGTGAAACGCTTGCCTTGAGCGCTTCCTAACGGTTCTAGCAGTAAAGTTAGTTAAAGCAAAGACACTAGTTACAGTAGGCAACTAAGTTAGTTGGCCAGATCACAAACTATCTTGTGCGTAGTTATAGCTAACTAAACTGTTTATCACAACAAAAGTAGAACTGTCAATCAGCTGGCTAAACCCGAAAGCGAAATCAAATGCTCGCAAAATGGACATTCCATGATGTGGTGCTATGAAGCTACATGTCCAACGCTGTCTCTCACACATTCGTATTATATTATACATCAGTGTCAGTACACTGTATAAATTGTAAACATGGCAAACACGCCATTCATACAGCTACCTATCAATACAAGTAATGTTTTATACATGCTAGTTACTGCTAGTTATTATACATGGAACGGTTTTTAGACTGGCCAAAAACCATTACTTGTGTTGATGGCTAGCTGCGTGTTAAAATAAAATTGTATTGATCACATGCAGATGTTATTGCGGGTGTAGCGAAATGCTTGTGCATGAATGTGCTGTTTGATTTTTATGAGACAACATGCGAACAATATTTTTCTGCTAAAGGGTTTGAAGGCTTCTTGTTGGGCTTAATGCATACTACCAACTAGTCTCAAGCTTTTGCATTCATGTCAGCAGTTTGTACGGCAACATACTGGACCGAGAATAGTGTTCCTTGACCATACATTTGAGTATGCAAATATGGTTTTGCAAACTTCGAGGAATGGCAGCATCCATATCCCATTTGACACTGCAAACCTGGAAAAAGATGTGTATCTTCTATCCATGCAAAAGCCTGGGCTGCATCGCTAGAGCCTACTCTGGCCTAAGACTACTAGCTATGTTGTCATTCCACTCCTAACCCAGTGCTGGCACCAAATTTGGAAAGGCGTGTTAGGAGTGGATTTAGGCTTAGTCAATGGCACAATTCCCATCACCTGTTAAACCAGTGCTTTGGCAATGGCTTGGCTGGAGTAAGGTTTTGCATGTCCTGATTTAATGAGGTTGTTGGTCAACAACATCCTGAGAGTCTAGTCTGGCAGCTGCTGGCCCTTCTCATTCTGCCGGTGACAGCCCGGGGCATAGAGTTTCTCCAGGATAGGACATAGCCTATTTATTTTATTGTCACCCCACACACACAATTTTAACTTTTCCCGTCTGTCTCCCCGTTACTCGTTACTTTTCCTTCACGCATCTCGGGACACTACCCTTTCCTCTACTCTCCCTCCCTCCTCACCTGTTTCCTCTGCTCTCCCTCTCATTTCTTTGTCCCATCTTTTCTTCTCTACCCACGCTCACCCTCCTTCCTCCTCTCCCCTTTCCTTCACTCACCCTATCTCCTCTGCTCTCCCTCTCCTCCACCCACTCTCCTCTGCTCTCCTCTACCAACTCTAACATTCTCTCATCCCTCTGCCTCTCCCCCCCCCACTCTCCCTCTTCTCTCCACTTCTCTGCATCTACCCCTCGCTCACCTCCTTCCTGTGTCTTTGTGTCCTCGGGGAAGGGGGCTGAAGGAGGATGGCGGTGTGGATCCAGGCCCAGCAGTTGCAGGGGGATGCGCTGCACCAGATGCAGTCTCTCTACGGACAGCACTTCCCCATAGAGGTGCGCCACTACCTGGCCCAGTGGATCGAGGGGCAGCTTTGGTGAGTTTACACCACTTTTCTCATGACTTTTATCCCATTTCCCCTCTTTTATTTATCCAGGTTAGTCTTATTGATCATATTGATGGCTGCAGTCCTAATGCTTGTCTTAATATAGGCTTCATTTTTTTTTTTATACAAATTGTGGACAAATCATGCACACACTCAAATGGGTGCTTAAATGTCCCACACACAGGTATTTTGCTTGTGCTTGTGCTTGAGACTCGAATTTGCATTGGCCTTGCATAACAAGGGCATGATATGCACTGCTCATGCAGAGTATCATTTTTCATTTGACATTGGATAAGCTTCAGCTGAATGACGCTTTGACTTAGCCACAAAACAGTTGTTGCAAAGTGCACTGACTGAGAAAAGGGTGAAACATGTATTGCATGCGGGTGTGTGCACAAGAGAGGTAGCAATGGCATTTGTTCGTTATTTTTTTGCTTATTCGTCCACTTGTTCTCTGTAGTCTTGAGTGGGTCTTGACAGTTTTAGTTCACTTCCGAACAGTGGAGAATTTAAGGTTAAACATTAGTGTGTGTGTGTGACTGTACAAGAAAAGGAGTCTGTCTTGTATGCACATTTGATTGTTGATGTTACATTATTTTAAAAAAAATGGTCTCTTTGGGACCTGGAAACCCAGAGAGAGAATATTAGGCTAAATGTGTGTGCGTGTTTCTAAGGAATTTAGTCTATTTGACAGGGACAGTAGCACATTTATCATTTTAAGTTTTCACATCAATGTGTATGTGCTGGAATTAGCTATGGAGCTAATTTACATCTGTAGTACTCGTGTGCATGTGAGAAAACAATGTTGTCGAAATGCACAGCAGGTTACACAGGAAAAAGAGAACCTGTGTGTGTTACATTGAGAGAGCTGGAGATAAAGGCATGGATAATGAGCATATAAACCCATGTCCCACAACTTAGTACTTCTGATGTTGTCTGTTTGACCCCCTGACCCGGGCAACCCAGGGATTCTGTGGAGCTGGAGAACCCCCAGGATGAGCTGAAGGCCAAGCGTCTGCTGGACAGCCTGGTGCAGGAGCTGCAGAGGAAGGCCGAGCACCAAGTGGGGGAGGACGGCTTCCTGCTCAAGATCAAACTGGGACACTACGCCAGCCAGCTCAAGGTAAGAAACCAACGGGGCCAGAGTGTACACCCCAAGTAGTAGTGGAACTCTGGTGTAACGCAGCTTGAATTACATGTCTTCTGGTTCTCCAGCACAGGAGAGAAGACTGGATGCCTAATCCCCTCACCCCCACCAAAAAAACGGACCTAGAAATATCTTGTAGCATCTCGAAGCGAACCTAACATCTCTGTTTTAGGTTGATGCGCCATTGAGCAGGTTCCATAGAAATGCCTGTCTGTAGTTATAACACTCTACCTCTATGGGAGAGACACCTACACTAGTTCGTGTTCATTAAGGGACGCAACATTTCGGCAATGAAAGATGAAAACAAGCTTCTCTAAATGGGCAGGTCTGGGTTTTCTTCCGTTTGGTGCCTAATTAAGCCCCAGCACTGTTACAGCGGGAGGTGGCTAATCCGGCATTGGCTCACACTGAATTTTTGGCACCTTGAAATGAAGCAGAAGATTAGGAAAATTCCAAAGGCGTTTCTCTGTAGCACTCTTTTAACTTCACAACGTGGTACAAAATGGTCACTGCTTCGAGGGTCAAGTGGCAGTGTTACAAACGCCTGACGCCAACACTGATGTTAGCCCACAAAACCCATTTCAGTTGATTGATCTGATTGAGTTAGCCTTGTTAGAGGATGTATGCAGTATGTTCTCACTCCCCTGGTGGTGCAGGGCTCCGTATTGGAACAGCAGCCAATGCTACTGGAGTGGCGTCGTGACGACAGTGGCCGTGTCCACTTCGTCATAGTGCAGCTGTTTCTTCATGTGTGTGTGTGTGTGGGAGATTCACAATTAGACAAAAGTCTGTCCTCTTTGATTCCTCCGTCCTCCTCTCCTCTGGAAACCGATAAGTGGTCGAGAAGGGTGTCAATTCGGTAGTAGGCGAACGGAGGAGTTTGCTCCCCTTCTCAATTACCTCCTTTAGCCAAGGATACTGAGGCGTATCCTCTGCGGAAGAGTATTGAAATCTTAAGCGTGTGCCCCTTTTTGTTTGTGTCTGCAGCTGTTTCTGTGTGCACACTTGCGTGTGTGTTTGTATGACAAATGCATCCTTTCCTTCCTCAGAGCACATATGACCGCTGTCCTCTTGAGCTGGTGCGCTGCATCAAGCACATCCTTCACTCGGAGCAGAGGCTGGTGCAGGAGGCCACCAACGTGAGACTTACGCACACACAGAGTTTATAGAGCTGAAATGACTCCTATTTTACAAGACAGCAAATCATATCAGTTGTACAAAATGCTTTGTTCTATGATGTCGCTCTCTGTTGAACGGGCCTCTGGCAGCCTTGACTATACTTCATCCTGCCGGAGCTCTGTCATCCAATTGGACGGCTCTCTCACGGCCTCTCTCCCCATTGGCAGGCCGTCGGGAGCGGCGGTGGGGGCGGGACCATGGACAGCCTGTCCCAGAGGCACCAGCAGATCAACCAGACGTTCGAGGAGCTGCGCGTGTCCACGCAGGAGACTGAGAACGAGCTGCGCAAGCTGCAGCACAACCAGGAGTATTTCATCATCCAGTACCAGGAGAACCTCCGCATCCAGGGTGAGACGCTGACTGCCTATATTACAGCAGCGCTTCTCAATGCATTCCTGGAGGGATTAACCCACTTGGGCACACTAGCAAAACGTTTCGCAACCAAAACAAGCATTTCTTGTTGGACAAGTTCAGGTAGTTCCTCCCCATTTCACTCCATTTTCTTCCATGTTGTGCCTAATGAATACGACCCAGATTCAACTAATCGACCGCGCCTCAGGGCCTTGATGAGCTGAATCATGTTAGAGTGGATCAGCCCTGTTAGTGGTTAGACTAAAAGCCTGCATACACCGTATAGTAGCTCTCCAGGTGGGTGTCTGTAACGGGGAAATTAGATGTATTTACCCATGCCACCACCTCCACTTCTCCCTCTCCTTTACTCCCTCTTCCTTCAACCTCTCTCCACTCCTCTACTCTTCTTCCTCCATTCATCCATCACCCCCCCCCCCCCACTTCAATCCTCCTCCTTCCCCCTTTCCCTCCTCTGTAGCCCAGTTGAGCAGTCTGTCGGCCGTGCCGGCAGAAGAGCGAACCCAGAGGGAGACCACCCTGCAGGCCAAGAGAGCCACCGTGGAGGCTTGGCTCACCAGGGAGGCCAACACACTGCAGAAATACAGACTGGTACGCTACTGAACATACATACACACACACACTGCAGAAACAGACTGGCAGATATACAGTGCATACACAAGCAACACATTCAATACTACTAGGTTGGGGCCAGAAGCATAAACATTTATTGCAATTAAGGGAGTTGGGGAATTAACGGATTTGTAAATTTGATGTTGTTTTGATTTCGTTACTACAAATAAGCTGACCTGGTTTAGATGTTAGTAAACCATGCCATTTTATTAGGCTACAGATGAAATAAGTTCTGATGGGGCCTCCCGAGTTGCACAGTGCTAAAGGCGTCACTACAGACCTGGGTTCGATCCCGGGCTGTATCACAACCGGCCGTGATCGGGAGTACCATAGGGCGGCGCACAATTTGGCCCAGCGTCGTCCGGGTTAAGGGAGGGTTTGGCCGGGGGGGGGGGGGCTTTACTTGGCTCATCGCGCTCTAGCGACTCCTTGTGGTGGGCCGGACGCCTGCAGGCTGACCTCTGTGTTTCCTCCGACAGATTGGTGCGGCTGGCTTCCAGGTTAAGCAGGCGATTGTTATGAAGCGCGGTTTGGTGGGTCATGTTTCGGAGGACGCATTGATCAAAATTGGGGAGATAAGGGTGGTAAAATACGAAACATATATAAAAATAAGTTCTAATGAACTACACAGGGTGGTGGAAGTGCATGGTTATGAGCTTGATGCTCCTTTCCAATAAATATTGAGGGTCTTATTCTGGTGACATGATCGATGCTTGGCTGCCGTTAGACAAACTCTTCTTGCTCTTATCCATAATAATCTCATGTAGACTAGCCTACCCACACTGTATCTGCCAGCTGTTGGCTAGAGTGAACGTACCAAGACCAGAGTACGCACATTTTTCTATTTAACGCAACAGTTTTTGTGACAAAACTATCGGTAGAGTTGGAAATGCGACGGAACATCACATTTTTATTCGGTACATGAAAACTTAAGCGATAAAGTACATTTTGTGTGCACTTGGTCATCTCGAGCTGACTGTTTTTTAATCCACAAAAAAACATACCTCTGGTGGGAACATGCACATATTTTCTTTATGCAGATTCTAGAATATTCGCATTGAAAATCTTTTTTGTGTGTATAGGACCTGGCGGAGAAGCACCAGAAGACTCTGGGCCAGCTGAGGAAGCAGCAGACGCTGATCCTGGATGAGGAGCTGATCCAGTGGAAGAGACGTCAGCAGCTGGCCGGCAACGGGGGACCCACCGAGGGGGGACTGGATGTCTTGCAGTCCTGGTGAGTCCCACCACACACACTCCTAGCTGTCCATTGTAGTCGATGCTGGCGACGCTCCTCTTGGTTTGCGGGGTAGGGGTGCTTTAGTGCTCCTGGCGCTGGTGTGCCACTTAGTCTCTCTCTCGCCACTCTCCTTTACAAATTGAACACATAAACAGCTTTCCCGTCCCTCACTCTGATTCTGTTTTTGTGTGTGTGTCTGCTCATCGCTGCTTATGTGTGTGTGTGTGTTCTTGGGGGGCTTGTTCTTTTTTCCCTTTCCAGGTGTGAAAAGCTAGCGGACCTGATCTGGCAGAACCGGCAGCAGATCCGGCGGGCCGAACACCTGACCCAGCAGCTACCGCTGCCTGGCCCAATGGAGGAGCTGCTCACCAAGCTCAACTCTGACATCACCGACATCATCTCCGCTCTCGTCACCAGGTAGGGGTGGGTGGGTGTCTGGGGGGGGTTTTTGTTTATTTAAGAAAATACAAAGTGTTGGTCCAGATTCTATATATACTGAACAAAAATATAAATGCAACAATTTTCAGAGATTTTACTGAGTTACATTCCATATAAGGAAATCAGTCAATTTAAATAAATGTATTTGTCCCTAATCTATGGATTTCACATGACAGGGAATATAGATATGGATTTGTTGGTCACATATACCTTAAATAAAGGTATGGACGTGGATAGGGTTGCAAAGGGTCAGAAACTTTCCATGGGAAGTTGAGCCCTGGAATTTGGGGAATTTTGCTTTAAAATGTTAAGTGAACCTTTTTTGGTGGGATACAAATTAGGCAATTTGAGGTCTTGTGGCATATTTTTGTTAAACTATCCCCAATTCAATGGAATTGCAACCTTCTGCATGCACAGTGCATTCTTCCATCACATGTACAGCTGATTCTCAAGTTCTTGCACAATAATGAGATGCTATTGAGCCCACACTACTACACTGTCTGAGCCAAGGACTACATGCTTTGATTACAATACTGGGTGGGGTGAATATATTTTATGACATATACATTATTATTTTGTTAACTAGTAAATAGTAGCCTACAGCAAAGTGTTTAAAGTAATTTCTAACTTGTTAACAATTTCTGCTAGTTAGTTTTTGCTACCATGTGGGTTTTATCTTGCTTGTGCCTGCTAACTGAGGGGTGTTAATTCACCTGTTTCCATACATGTTTAATTTTAAAACATTTATCTTACAAAGGAGTTGTTTAATCTAACATGTATTATTTTTTTATATTTTTTTTTACAAATGTTTTTCTAATCTTTACAGGATAATGCCACAGGCTCTATCTGATGGGTGGAGTCATTTCACTGTAACTAATGTAGAAGGAAAAGTTGTGTACATTTGCAAATACTGTGCCAAATCATATGTGAAGAATGCAACAAAGATGCAGAATCATCTGGCCAAGTGCATAATGTTCCCTCAGCGCTCACAACAAGCAAACTCTGACAAAAGTCCCTCTACTTCTATTCGAGGTGAAAATTATGAACCAGACACCTTATCGATAGCAACAGCTCATGGTCCTCCTGGAATCAGAAGTTTTTTTGACTCAATGGAGGAACGTAGTCAGATGCATACACAGCTCGAGCAAGACATTCAACTGGTTCACCGCTGCTCACAGGCAATGTGTATTGGAAGAGATTAATGAATGTTCTTCACCCAGCATACACCCCTCCAACCAGAAATGCTTTATCTACTCATTTGCTGGATGCGGAGTTCAAGTGAAGGTCAAGCAAATCATAGAGAAAGCAATCATCTCTGATGGGTGGTCAAATGTTCGTGGGCAAGGAATAATTAACTACACCTCCACCCCTCAACCAGTATTCTACAAGAGCACAGACACAAGGGACAACAGACACCGGTCTCTACATTGCAGATGAGCTGAAGGCAGTCATCAATGACCTTGGACCACAGAAGGTATTTGCACTGGTGACAGACAATGCTGCTAACATGAAGGCTGCTTGGTCTAAATTGGAGGAGTCCTACCCTCACATCACGCCCATTGGCTGTGCTGCTCATGCATTGAATCTGCTCCTCAAGGACATCATGGCACTGAAAACAATGGAGAGCCAAGGAAATGGTTAGGTATGTGAAGGGTCTTCAAGTTATAGCAGTAATCTACCTAACCAAGCAAAGTGAGAAGAATAAGAGCACCGCATTGAAGCTGCCCAGCAACACTCATTGGGGTGGTGTTGTCATCATGTTTGACAGTCTCCTGGAGGGGAAGGAGTCTCCAAGAAATAGCCAAATCACAGTCTGCCGATATGGACAGCCGCATCAAGAGGATCCTCCTGGATGATGTATTTTGGGAGAGAGTGGTAAGCAGCCTGATATTCCTGAAACCTATAGCAGTAGCCATTGCATAGATTGAGGGAGACAATGCCATTCTGTCTGATGTTCAGACTCTGCTTGCAGATGGAAGAGAAGAAATCTGTACTGCCCTGCCCACTTCACTGTTGCTCCAAGCAGAAGAAACTGCAGTTCTGAAATACATCAAAAAGCGTGAAGACTTCTGCCTGCAGCCCATACACGCCGCAGCGTACATGTTGGACCCCAAGTATGCTGGCAAGAGCATCCTGTCTGGTGCAGAGATCAACAAGGCCTATAGTGTCATCACTACCGTATCTCACCACCTTGGCCTGGATGAGGGCAAGGTTCTTGGCAGTCTGGCGAAGTACGCTTCCAAGCAAGGGCTTTGGGATGGAGATGCAATATAGCAGTTGTGCCAACATATCTCATCAGACACCTGGTGGAAGGGACTTTGTGGATCTGAGGCTCTTTCCCCTTTTGCCTCCATCTTCCAAATCCCACCAACATCAGCCGCCTCAGAGGGCAACTGGTCCTTGTTTGGGAACACACACCAAAGCACACAACTGGCTGACCAATACAAGAGTTGAAAAATTGGTGGCCATCTGGGCAAATTTGAGGTTTTTTGAGCCTGACAACGAGCCATCCACAACAAGGTTGGAAAGTGACAGTGAAGATGAGGCCTCAGAGTCTGATGTTAAAGAATTGGACATTAAGGAGGTCCAGGGAGAAGACATGAAGCGTGAGAGGAAGACAACCAAAGCATTAGTTTCTAGACTATCATTTTACAGATGTATGTTAAACATTTTTGGTAGATGCGATGGGTCATTCAATATTCCCTTTTGTTCAAAGAAATCATCCCATGTGAAGAGTCAACTAATTTAAAGTAAAATTCGTAACTAAATGTTTTTATTTCTATTGGAAGAATTTAATCATTTCCAATTATGTCTACTTATGATAAGGTAAAATATTTATGTTTCTGTATGGTAAATATATCCAGTGCAAAAAACATCTACATTTAAATGGTATTAATATTAATTTGCTTATATTCCCACGGAAAATTTCCACCTCACAATTCCACCTCACACCCCAAAATGTGCAACCCTAGACGTGGATCAGAAAACCAGTCAGTATCTGGTGTAACCACCATTTGCCTCGCACTTCTCCTTCGTAATGAGTTGATTTTGGACTGTGGAATGTTGTCCCACTCCTCTTCAATGGCTGTGCGAAGTTGCTGGATATTGGCGGAAACTGGAACATGCTGTCTTACTGAGCATCCCAAACATGCTCAATGGGTGACATGTCTGAGTATGCAGGCCACTGGGACATTTTCATCTATCAGGAATTGTGTACAGGTCCTTTCAACAGGTTTCATCTGCCCGGTACAGTTGAAACCGGGATGGATTCTCCAGTGTGTTAGTTGCCATCGAAGTTGAGCATTTGCCCATTGAAGTTGGCTATGATGCCGAACTGCAGTCAGGTCAAGACCATGGTGAGGATGACGAGCACGGAGATGAGCTTCCCCGAGACAGTTTCTGACTGTGTGCAGAAATTATTTGGTTGTGCAAACCCAGTTTCCTTAGCTGTGTCTGGCTGGTGTCAGACGATCCCGCAGTGGAAGAAGCCGGAGGTGGAGTTCCTGGGCTGGTATGGTTACACGTGTTGTGAGGCTGGTTGGACGTACAGCCAAATTCTCTGGTACAGAAAGGAACATTCAGTTCTCTGGCAACCGCTCTGGTGGACATTCCTGCAGTCAGCGTGCCAATTGCACGCTCCCTAAACTTGAGACGTCTGTGGCATTGTGTTGTGTGACAAACTGCTCATTTTTAAAGTGGCCTGTGTAATGATCATGTGTGTGATGATCATGCTGTTTAATTAGCTTATTGATAAGCCACACCTGTCAGGTGGATGGATTATCTTGGCAAAGGAGAAATGCTCACTAACAGGGATGTAAACACATTTCTGGGGCCTTTTTATTTCAGCTCATGAAACATGGGACCAACACTTTACATGTTTTATATCTTTGTTCAGTATATCATCATGAGTCATATAATGCCTGATAAGAGCACAATCAGGAAAACCAACACTTTGTATTTTCTTAAATTAAAACAAAAATAAAGTGCAATTATGGGTTTGAAATCAATATGTAAACATGGCTGACATTGCATAGGCCTATGCTATAAGGTTCTCTTACAAAGAGAGAAATATGCACTTGTGTGACTCATAAAGGGGGCGTGTCTGTAGCACATACTTCTCATTTCACCCTCTGGGGTAATGTGATGGGCTGTCACTGTTAAGAAACCCTGGAGGTCCATCCACCTGTAATTAGCACAACACCTGGTGTGTTGGCCAATTCATTGACAACTTCTGCTTTAGCTTGCTTATAGAGCGGGTACTGCTTGTTTGCTGAAGTCGGTGTGAGAGAGCGAAGTTCGTAACGTGGCACGAGCACTTTCACAAGGTGCTGAAACCCCCTATTCTTCTCAAGCACCGAGAATGGGCGCATATCCGCGGCTATAAACTTACCCATCGCTCTCGTAATTTTCTTAGGCCCGATCAGAATCGGCTGCGAAGGGCTGCTTGATTGCAGAGGGGAGGCGTAGTTATTTTTTGCTCTGGTGCAAGGAATACTGGGGTGATAGGCTCTAGTTGTTTTAGGTGAATAGCCAGAAGAGAGATTCTGCTCCGATTTTCCTTGAGGCATACAACAGTGTAGGCAGCCTATAGGCCTAGTGTGTTACATCTATTATGTATTCATTCAGGTTCACAGTGCGGCCCAAACTGAGATCCCAAAACGGTTTGGTATGAATACGTGTACTGTTACACCCCTACAATCTGTAGATCATGTCATTTTATCTTCTTTGTATGCAGCCTCTAATCTTTTAAATACGGTATTTACCCACTTTCTCTCACTCTCTTTTTCTACCCAACCATCTTTCCTCCCTTGCTACATCCATCCCTCACCCCCCCTCCTCCCTCAATCCCTCCCTCACCTATCAGTACGTTTATCATCGAGAAGCAGCCGCCCCAGGTGCTGAAGACCCAGACTAAGTTTGCGGCTACTGTGCGCCTACTGGTGGGCGGGAAGCTCAACGTGCACATGAACCCCCCGCAGGTCAAGGCAGTCATCGTCAGCGAGCAGCAGGCCAAGGCCCTTCTCAAGAATGAGAGCACCCGCAAGTGAGACGCCACACACACCCTCTGCCAGGCATACACACTTACAGACACACACAGGGCCATAGCCAGGGTCTGAGTTTTGGTGAGGTCCGGATGGGGGTGGGGAGAAATATTTGCATTTTTTTAAAGCTTATTTCCTGCAATTTTACACTTTGCCATGACTTATGCCATGTTAATATATCTGAGAGTGACAAGAAGTTGTGCTCTGCATGCCCGGTCTATAATTCAGCCATGATTACTACAAGTGTAGATAGCTGGCTAGCTAGACGACCTAGACTAATTTACCAATTACATTTTTTAAAGTGATTTGTTTAGAATCGCGCTGCAATGGATAGCTGCCGTTTTACGGTCTCCTGACCAATTCTGCTTTCTTTTTTTTTTTGCACTGATCTTAACTTTTTTTGTACATAATGTTTCCGCCATTGTTTCCTATGACCGAAAAGACCTGGACATCAGAACATTGATCGTTAACCTCGATTTGCATCACAGGAGGTTGGATTATTAGGAACACCTGCTTTTTCCTGTACACACTGACTAGGTGAATCCAGGTGAAAGCTGTCATACCTTTATGGATGTCGCCTCTTAAAAACCACTTCAGTCAGTGTAGACCAGTTAAAGAAGGATTTTTAAGCCTTGAGACATCGTTCATTTATGTGCCAATCAGAGGGTGAATGGGCAAGACAAAATATTTAAGTGCCTTTGAACGGGGTATGGTAGTAGGTGCCAGGTGCACCGTTTTGAGTGGTTAAGAACTCCAACGCTGCTGGGCTTTTCACACTCAATGAACCTGATTGTGTAAAATGTATGCTCAGTTTGTTGTGCACGGTATTGCGGTACCGCAAGCAACATTTTAGCAACAGACTTATGTGCTAGCTGTCTAGTCTGTTTTTTATAAATGTGCAATGAGCATAAAATAGATGCGTAAGGAATTGGCAAATCGTTCTCATTCTGAGAAATTGCATCTTATCCAGTTGGCCATTTGATTTCAACATCTAAACAAAGTGAACTATCTATCGTTCAAACAGTTGGAGACGGACAGGAGGGTGTATTCATAACAGTTCAACTGTTCTACCTTGTTAGCAAAGCAAATAGATCCAAGTTGGCTACACTTTAAATATAAAGATTAGCTGGCTACTCACTGGCACTGGGCTTGTGCTTGAGAGATTGTTTGAGACCTGTGTTAACTTTCTATAATGCCTGCTACCAGAGTTGGTCATTATTGTTAGATGTGCATTGTACATGGATGGTTCTGGTTAGATTTTTAACAAAAAGGGCATATTCATAGACATGAAAGCCAGATCAGTGAATATTGCAAAAAAGCAGGTTAAACTATTTTGATTAAATTAACTTATTTGTGGGTCTTATGGTTGAAGGATTATACACTGCTCAAAAAAATAAAGGGAACACTTAAACAACACAATGTAACTCCAAGTCAATCACACTTCTGTGAAATCAAACTGTCCACTTAGGAAGCAACACTGATTGACAATAAATTTCACATGCTGTTGTGCAAATGGAATAGACAAAAGGTGGAAATTATAGGCAATTAGCAAGACACCCCCAAAAAAGGAGTGATTCTGCAGGTGGTGACCACAGACCACTTCTCACTTCCTATGCTTCCTGGCTGATGTTTTGGTCACTTTTGAATGCTGGCGGTGCTCTCACTCTAGTGGTAGCATGAGACGGAGTCTACAACCCACACAAGTGGCTCAGGTAGTGCAGTTCATCCAGGATGGCACATCAATGCGAGCTGTGGCAAAAAGGTTTGCTGTGTCTGTCAGCGTAGTGTCCAGAGCATGGAGGCGCTACCAGGAGACAGGCCAGTACATCAGGAGACGTGGAGGAGGCCGTAGGAGGGCAACAACCCAGCAGCAGGACCGCTATCTCCGCCTTTGTGCAAGGAGGTGCACTGCCAGCGCCCTGCAAAATGACCTCCAGCAGGCCACAAATGTGCATGTGTCTGCTCAAACGGTCAGAAACAGACTCCGTGAGGGTGGTATGAGGGCCCGACGTCCACAGGTGGGGGTTGTGCTTACAGCCCAACACCGTGCAGGACGTTTGGCATTTGCCAGAGAACACCAAGATTGGCAAATTCGCCACTGGCGCCCTGTGCTCTTCACAGATGAAAGCAGGTTCACACTGAGCACATGAGCACATGTGACAGACGTAACAGAGTCTGGAGACGCTGTGGAGAACGTTCTGCTGCCTGCAACATCCTCCAGCATGACCGGTTTGGCGATGGGTCAGTCATGGTGTGGGGTGGCATTTCTTTGTGGGGCCGCACAGCCCTCCATGTGCTCGCCAGAGGTAGCCTGACTGCCATTAGGTACCCAGATGAGATCCTCAGACCCCTTGTGAGACCATATGCTGACACATGCACATTTGTGGCCTGCTGGAAGTCATTTTGCAGGGCTCTGGCAGTGCACCTCCTTGCACAAAGGCGGAGGTAGCGGTCCTGCTGCTGGGTTGTTGCCATCCTACGGCCTCCTCCACGTCTCCTGATGTACTGGCCTGTCTCCTGGTAGCGCCTCCATGCTCTGGACACTACGCTGACAGACACAGCAAACCTTTTTGCCACAGCTCGCATTGATGTGCCATCCTGGATGAACTGCACTACCTGAGCCACTTGTGTGGGTTGTAGACTCCGTCTCATGCTACCACTAGAGTGAGAGCACCGCCAGCATTCAAAAGTGACCAAAACATCAGCCAGGAAGCATAGGAAGTGAGAAGTGGTCTGTGGTCACCACCTGCAGAATCACTCCTTTTTTGGGGGTGTCTTGCTAATTGCCTATAATTTCCACCTTTTGTCTATTCCATTTGCACAACAGCATGTGAAATTTATTGTCAATCAGTGTTGCTTCCTAAGTGGACAGTTTGATTTCACAGAAGTGTGATTGACTTGGAGTTACATTGTGTTGTTTAAGTGTTCCCTTTATTTTTTTGAGCAGTGTATTTACTCTAGGTATAATTTTACAAGCCCTGAATTCATGAATCATTCCTGCATGTTTGAAATGCAGTGTATTGACCTTTTTTAAATTGTCCAACAAAAACAGCTGGTGTCTATTTACCACCACTAACCGATGCTGGCACTAAGACCACACTCAACGAGCTGTATAGGGCCAGAAGCAAACAGGAAAATGCTCATCCAGACGCGGCGCTCCTTTCTTCTAGCATGTCACCTGTGCAACTAGAGGATACAAAAGTCCATCGCCTTTACTCATTAGTCAGTGTGGAGCTGCTGGACGAATGACAAGTCAGTTTGTTTGTCTTGTGTGGGTAGTTAGCTAGCTGGCTATGCGATCATTTGAATGATACATAATACAGCACCCCCCCACCTGCCCTGGTTGGATGAACAATGTGGACTGCGGTGTGAGGGGTTGAGAGATGCCCGCCTCATAGGGGACTATTTCTGACTACTGCTGAGGTATGGTGGTCTTTCTGGCGCTTATAGCTACCAAAGCATCACCTAGATGGGTGCTACACTTAGGTAGTGGACTATCCAGCCTACCTACAGAGGAGGAGGAGGAGTCAACAAACAAGGTGCTTGATGAAGAGCTACAACCCTGTCTAAGTAACTGAATGATGCTGCTCCCTTGCTGTGCCATCGAAGCTCCTTCCGCTTAAGCTACTGCCAAGCCTTTCTGAATTGCCTTGCTGAACAACTTATCAGAAGTTGTGGAAGACCATCGCTCAAGACCTGCCAGATCTCTACATTTTGTTTTGTTTGTTTTTACAACGTCTTTGAGATTCTCTCTTGTAATGAAAAGCACTATATAAAATAACTGTATTATTACTCCACACACAGAATCGGATACAAAGTTCTCCCTCACCCTCCATTTGGCAAATCTGACCATAACTCTATCCTCCCGATTTCATGCTTACAAGCAAAAACTCACAGGAAGTACCAGTGACAAGCTCAATACGGAGGTTGTCCGATTTAAGCAGATGCTAAGCTACAGGACTGTTTTGCTAGCACAGACTTTAACATGTTCTGGGATTCAGCCAATGGAATTGGCATCATTAAGTAAGTGCATCGACGCCGTCGTCCCCACAGTGACCTTACGCACATATCTCAACCAGAAGCCAGGGATTACAGGCAACAGCCGCACTGAGCTAAAGGCTAGAGCTGCTGCTTTCAAGGAGCGGGATACTAATCCGGACACTTATAAGAAATCCCGCTACAACCTCCAAGCCATCAAACAGGCAAAGCATCACAACAGGACTAAGATCAAACCCTACTACGCCGGCTCTGATGCTCGTTGGATGTAGCAGTGCTTGCAAACTATCATGGATTACAAAGGGAAACACAGCCACGAGCTGCCCTGTGATGCGAGCCTACCAGACGAGCTAAATGCTTTCAAAGCTCGCTTCGAGGCAAGCGACACTGAATCATGCATGAGAGAGCCAGCTGTTCCAAATGACTGTGATCACGCTCTCCGTAGCATATGTAAGACTTTTAAACAGGTTAACATTTACAAGGTCGCAGGGCCAGGCGGAATATCAGGATGCGTACTCAGAGCATGCTCTGGAAAGTGTCTTCACTGACATTTACAACCTTTCTCTGACCCAGTCTGTAATACCTACATGTTTCAAGCAGACCACCCTATGCCCAACAACGCCAAGGTAACCTGCCTACATGACTATCGCCCCGTAGCACTCACATCTGTAGCCATGAAATGCTTTGAAGGCTGGTCATGGCTCACATCAAGGCCATCATCCCAGACACCCTGGACCCACTCCAATTCGCATACTTCCTCCACAGATGACACAATCTCTATTGCACTCCACACTGCCCACTCCCATCCTGACGAGCTCAGTGTTCAACATCTTAGTGCTCTCAACTCATCACTAAGCAAAGGACCCTGGGACTGAACACCTGACGGGCTGCCCCCGGGTGGTGAGGGTAGGCAACAACACATCCGACATGCTGACCCTCTAACACGGGGTGCATCAGGGGTGCGTGCTTAGTCCCCTCTTGCATCAGGGGTGCCAGGACAACTACCTCTCCCTCAATGTGAGCAAGACAAAGGAGCTGATCGTGGACTACAGGAAACGGAGGGCCGAGCACACCCCCGTTCACATCGACAGGGCTGTAGTGGAGTGGGTTGAGAGCTTCATGTTCCTCGGTGTCCACATCACTAAGGATCTATCATGGTCCACACACACCAAGACAGCCGTGAAGAAGGCACGACAACGCCTCTTACCCCTCAGGAGGCTGAAAAGATTTGGCATGGGCCCTCCAAAAGTTCTACAGCTGCACCATTGAGAGCATCTTGACTGGCTTCATCACCGCTTGGTATGGCAAATGCTTGGCATCCGACCGTAAGATGCTACAGACGGTACTCCAGGTGGTGTCAGAGGAAGGCCCTAGAAATTGTCAGACTCCAGCCACCCAAGTCAGACTGTTCTCACAGCAAGCGGTACCAATGCACCAAGTCTGGAACCAACAGAACCCTGAACAGTTTCTATCCAAAAGCCGTAAGACTACTAAATAGTTAGTCCGGGTAGTTATTTGCTTAGTTAAATGGTTATCTGCATTGACCATTTTGGAGGGACATTTTTTGACTCAAAACCGTAGCAGCAGCAGATGTGATATCTATCAAATCCAATTTTTTGTCACGTGCTGAATACTACAGGTGTAGAACTTACCGTAAAATGCTTACTTACAAGCCCTTAACCACTGTATTTGTAGTAATATGTACATGCAGTTGAAGTCGGAAGTTTACATACACCTTAGCCAAATACTACATTTAAACTCAGTTTTTCACAATTCCTGACATTTAATTCTAGTAAAAATTCCCTGTCTTAGGTCAGTTAGGTTCACCACTTTATTTTAAGACTGTGAAATGTCAGAATAATAGTGGATAGAATGATTTATTTCGGCTTTTATTTCTTTCATCACATTACCAGTGGGTCAGAAGTTTACATACACTCAATTAGTATTTGGTAGCATTGCCTCTTAAATTGTTTAACTTGGGTCAAACGTTTTGGGTAGCCTTCCACCAGCTTCCCACAATAAGTTGGGTGAATTTTGGCCCATTCCTCCTGACAGAGCTGGTGTATCTGAGTTAGGTTTGTAGGCGTCCTTGCTCGCACACGCTTTTTCAGTTCTTCCCACAAATGTTCTATAGGATTGAGGTCAGGGTTTTGTGATGGCCACTCCAATACCTTGACTTTGTTGTCCTTAAGCCATTTTGCCACAACTTTGGAAGTATGCTTAGGGTCATTGTCTATTTGGAAGACCCATTTGCGACCAAGCTTTAACTTCCCGACTGATGTCTTGCGATGTTGCTTCAATATATCCACATAATTTCCCTTCCTCATGATGCCATCTATTTTGTGAAGTTTCCAGTCCCTTCTGCAGCAAAGCACCCCCACAACATGATGCTGCCACCCCCGTGCTTCACGGTGTTCATGGTGTTCATGGTGTTCTTTGGTTTGCAAGCCTCACCCTTTTTCCTCCAAACATAACGATGGTAAATATGGCCAAACAGTTATATTTTTGTTTCATCAGACCAGAGGACATTTCTCCAGAAAGTACGATCTTTGTCCCCATGTGCAGTTGCAAATCGTAGCCTGGCTTTTTTATGGCGGTTTTGGAGCAGTGGCTGCTTCCTTGCTGAGCGGCCTTTCAGGTTATGTCGATATAGGACTCGTTTTACTGTGGATATAGATACTTTTGTACCGGTTTCCTCCAGCATCTTTACAAGGTCCTTTGCTATTGATTTGCACTTCTCACACCAAAGTATGTTCATCTCTAGGAGACAGAACGCGTCTCCTTCCTGAGCGGTATGATGGCTGCGTGGTCCCATGGTGTTTATACTTGCATACTATTGTTTGTACAGATGAACGTGGTACCTTCAGGCGTTTGGAAATTGCTCCCAAGGATGAACCAGACTTGTGGAGGCCTACAATTTATTTTCTGAGGTCTTGGCTGATTTTTTTCTTTCTTTCCATGATGTCAAGCAAAGAGATACTGAGTTTGAAGGTAGGCCTTAAAATACATCCACAGGTACACCTCCAATTGACTGAAATGATGTCAATTAGCCTATCCGAAGCTTCTAAAGCTGTGACATAATTTTCTGGAATTTTCCAAGCTGTTTAAAAGGCACAGTCAATGTATGTAAACTTCTGTATGTAAACGACCCATTGGAATTGTGATACAGTAAATTATAAGTGAAATAATCTGTCTGTAAACAATTGTTGAAAAAATTACTTGTCATGCACAAAGTTGATGTCCTAACCGACTTGCCAAAACTATAGTTTGTAAACAAGACATTTGTAGAGTGGTTGAAAAACGAGTTTTAATGACTCCAACCTAAGTGGATGTAAACTTCTGACTTCAACTGTATCTACCTGAGTTACCTTGTACCCCTGCACATCGACTCGATACTGGTACCCGTGTGTATATAGCCAAGTTATACTTAGTCACTGTGTATTAATTAATACTTTTTTTTATTGTGTTATTACTTTACTATTATTTCTATATTTTCTTTCTTTCTGCATTATCAGGAAGGGCTTGGAGGAAACGGGTACAAAAGTATCTATAAGCATTTCACTGTTAGTCTGCACCTGTTTACGAATGTGACGTAGAAGATTTGATATAGGAGGAAAACTGTTAATGCACAACTAAGTTTGCACCTTGTGTATTCAAACTTTCAACAGTAAGTTAAAGCCCTGATTTGAGTTTCTAAAAAAATTTTTTTTTTTTTTTTACTTAGGTCCGGACCACGGTGTCTTCATTGTTGGCTACGGCCCGACACACACACACACACACACACAAAATGTGAAACTTCTACTCAGTCCAATTCTAGGGCCACTACTGTCACCCGCAACCAAAAGTTGACAAATATACACATTTGTACACAAACACACACACACACACAAAATGTGAAACTTCTACTCAGTCCAATTCTAGGGCCACTACTGTCACCCGCAACCAAAAGTTGACAAATATACACATTTGTACACAAACACACACACGCACACAACAGTTTGACATATTTATTTCTCTGTCTGTGTTGCAGTGACAGCAGTGGAGAAATTCTCAACAACAACTGTGTGATGGAATACCACCGGACCACAGGAACCCTGAGTGCTCACTTCAGGAACATGGTGAGTTAGGATAAATAAGCACCGACGCGCAGTTTTTTTTATGTCAAACATGTACGCGTGTATTAACCCTTTACACCGTTGGGAATTGGCCAGAAGAAATATGAAAAGCCTATGCATAAGCTTGGTAGCAATTGAAAGGGAACAATTTGGAGATTACGGGAGCATTATTAGACCAAAGTTGAGGATACAACAGTTCACCTGACACAAGACTGAATCCAAACATTACAGAGTTGATCTTATGTGCATTTTACATTTACTGTACTTTTTGCTGCATTTGTTGATAACGAAATCTGAAAATACATTCGGTAACATGATGAGAATATACCTGCAAAGTGTGGGGTAGGTGCAACATAAGACCAAAAAAATGACAAGAAGAGCTCCCCTATGTGCTGTTGAGGAGCTAGAGCGAGCACACTTGTAGTTTTGTTTGGAACACAGCCCTGCATCACACAATTACTGTTTACGGTATATCCAAAAACGGGCCGTTTTATAAATCGGGATCTGAGGTGGGCATCATTTGAAAGCTTGTTTTATTGCCAACATGACCAGCTAAGTTCTAAAAATATGATCTTAGTGTTTGGGCTTTCACAGGGCAATTCGGGTAGAAATGAGTCGTGTGTGTTCCGCAGCTCATTTTCTTGACAACGGACAAACCGGTTCATTCTGTTCAGAACAACACAGGGTTGTGATGCCATGTCATCTTGTAACTGTACATCAGACACGGTGATCATAAACGTTGGAACTGTATGTATTATGTTATGGGAAAGGGGAAGTACACATTTGGACTCAGGTGCTTGGCTTGCTTGTATGACATCACAAGCAGTGTTTAATATAATCCTCAATGTCTCATCTTTCACAATACATAGTCCTCTTAATTTAGTGTTTCCATCTCTCAAGACAACAAATGTGCAAAGGTTGTCCAATTTAGCGGGAGGGATGTGGGCAAGTTCTTGTTGCGAGCGGTGCTCAAGTTCAGAACAGCTGTCAGTCAAAACCCATAAAGTGCTTTGAATCGCAGAGCCTAAGTTTTATTGTACAGCCAGCCCGTTCCAATTTAGGGGCTTATCAGTGCCCAAATCGGCCATTTTCAACCTATAAACGGGTACGAGTGTAAAGGGTTGATACGCATGTGTGAATTGGAAATGTGTTTTTTTGCATATCCCAACTCCCCCTGAGAAACCCTCGGAGAGTGGGGTCACGGCCTGGGTCTGCCATTATCAACGGCGACCCTGGAGCTATTAGGTTTAAGTGCTTTGTTCAAGGGCATGTCGACAGATTTTTCACCTTGTCAGCTTGGATTCGTTACTGGCCCAACACTAACCGCTAGGTTAGAATGATTTATACTTACATCAGTAATGTAATTGTATTTATATTGTAATTGGCATTTTACTCCAAAACCTTTTGTGGTTTTGCTAAAGTGTGATATGTACATGTGGTCAAAATGTTAGCGTTTGTAGCATTTTTGTTGTTGTGGTCGATAAGCAGAGATTGTGTTGTGGTCTCTCCTGTGCTGTGTAGTCCCTGAAGCGGATCAAACGGTCGGACCGTCGCGGGGCAGAGTCGGTCACAGAGGAGAAGTTCACTGTCATGTTTGAGTCTCAGTTCAGCGTGGGGGGCAACGAGCTGGTCTTCCACGTCAAGGTTACAGGAAAATCCACTTCTAGAAACACCAGAGCCCAGTTTGTCAAAACATTTCATCCAGATCAAAATAATCCTGTGTTGTGTTAAATTCTGTGTAGTCTGTGGTTGATGCCGTTTTTAAGACAAAGAGATGCGTATCTCTAACATACCTCATCATAATGCTATTACAAAGATCATGTTATATGATACCATGATATTTGGTTGAAATATTGTCCGCGTCCTTCAATGAAAGAGGAACACAATTGAATGGAGCAACAGGATTAAGACAACACAGGATCATTTTGATCAGATTTGATGTCTTCCATTTCATTGACATCCATTCTGTAGGGAACTTTGAGTAGGATGACTTAAATTAGTCTAATTAATCAATTAATGCAGTCAGTGTAACTTTTTTTTATTTTTTTTTATTCCCCCCCTAGACATTATCTCTCCCCGTGGTGGTGATAGTACACGGTAGTCAAGACAACAATGCCACGGCAACGGTCCTGTGGGACAACGCTTTTGCAGAGCCGGTGAGTTTATTGGCCTTTACTGGAAGACACTTTGCATTACACCCCTTTTGCACGTCCCTTATCTGCCGCTGTAGTTTATCTAAGAGTTGAAAAAGCTCGGAACAACTCCTGTATATATCATTCTTATCTCTTTTTCTCTCTTTCCCTGATTTCACTCCCCCCTTTTTTGCTGTTCCAACCCTCTTTTCCTCTCCCTCATACACACACTCTGCTTCCCGCCTCCATCCCCCCTCCCCCAGGGCAGGGTGCCGTTCATCGTTCCTGACAAGGTGCTGTGGACGCAGCTGTGTGAAGCCCTAGACATGAAATACAAGGCAGAGATGCACAGTGCCCGCGGCCTCTGCGACGACAACCTGGTCTTCCTGGCCCAGAAGGCATTCAGCAGCGCCAGCATAAACCCAGAAGACTACCGCAACATGACCATGTCCTGGGCCCAGTTCAACCGGGTACGACCGTTTTTGATTAGACTTTTAGATTGTTTTAGCACTGCACTGACTACTACTACCGCAACATGACCATGTCTTTGTCCCGGTTCAACCAGGTATGACCGTTTTTTTTCCTAACGACTACTTTTTACTGACTACCTCCACAACCTGACCATGTCCTGGCCCCAGTTCAAACAAGTTTGACCATTTCACCGCTGACTACTACTGCGACATGACCACTGGAATAGGGATGTTTCCACACAGACTTAAAGCTGGAATCCACAATGACGAAACGGCCACGTCCGTTTGCGGTATTACAACAAAAGTCATTTTACTGCAAACAAGTTTTTTTTCCCCCTCTTGGTCTTCATTGCACACACGATTTTAAAGATCACTATGTATTGTGATTTAGTTGACCATTCTCAACAACGCTCCTCAGCTCGGCAACAATAACAGTGGTGGTGGGGGGCGGCCAGGGACGCCGTTTCACCCTACTGCGGATTCCATCTTTAAGACTTTAACAGCAATACCTGTGTGGAAATAGTATTTGTAATAGAAAGAAAACCAATGGTATTGTGAACCCAGGTTTGATTATCTATGCTATCCACAGGAGAGTTTGCCGGGGAGGAACTTCACTTTCTGGCAGTGGTTTGACGGAGTCATGGAGCTCATGAAGAAACACCTGAAGCCCCACTGGAATGACGGGTGAGAGAGGAGTGCTTCAATTCAGAGCTTTTCCATTAGTGGCTGTGTGGCCAAATTCTCTGGACGCTTCTTCCCTATAGCTTAACAACCGTACATTTTGCGCCCGTGCGGGATTATCTACTTTACACAACAACAACAAAAAGTACGTACCTCCTGCTCGCTTTGCTACCGCTTTCCCCTTCTTCCTGTTCTCACTCACCCCGCACATGATCGGCCGTCTTTGTCTGGTGTACAAACTTTAACTGTAGAGTGCCTTTCTCTGTTGTAAGATGTCTGAATTAAAACGACAATCGAATTTACCGCCCACACACATTGTAACATCTGTGGGACGGGGCGGTTCAATTCGCTCGTGCAGCCTCAGCTTTGTCCATTAACCCTGTTATTAGACAATTGTTGATGAAAGGAAGGAGTTGAATAAGCAGCCTTTTGACCGTGCTCTTATTGTGAAAATACATCTTTAGAATTGTGCAATGAAATAGGGCAACGTGTGTGTGCTTTTAAAAAAAAAAAATTGTGCTTGCGTGCACGTTAACTTTCATACTGTGTATGTGCGAGTACTGCGTGTTTGTGTTACGCAGGGCGATCTTGGGCTTTGTGAACAAACAGCAGGCCCAGGACATGCTGATGTCTAAGCCCAACGGGACCTTCCTGCTCCGCTTCAGTGACTCTGAGATCGGGGGCATCACCATCGCCTGGGTGGCAGAGAACCCTAACAAAGCAGGTACTGTACTCTACTAACCACCTAGGAGTAAGCAGAGTGTTTTCGGACCAAAACATGAGCCCATGCATGGTTGTCCACATCGTGTGATGGAGTGTAGGTAATTGAGGCAGGATGAACGTTGTTGCCGATTTATTCAGTTGGTTGACAAACGGCTAACATAACGTAGATGCATATGATCTTAATATGTGACTTGATGTAAACATTTTTAGCTGTAAAACTGTTGGAGCAATATGTAGAAATGGTTCCACCATTTCCTGGTTTCTAAAATGTTCACCAGATTCTTAGTTTGACAAAATAAGCGGTTCCTGAACTTTTCCCTTCCAGGGACCACCAAATTACCTTCAGAAGCTCTTGAGGAACCACCATTTGCATAGTCAGATTTTTGTATAATTTTTGTTTTTACATAAAACATCTTGTCGGTCAAATTTGGGCAAGTTTAGCTGTGAATGTAACAAATTAAAGGCTTATTGTTATAAACAATTTGCGTTGTGAAAACCACCTGCAGTAACCAGGTTGAAAACCACTGTAGAGAATCATTCTACCATCAAAACCGTTTTGAAATATGTTTCAATAACGAAAAATATACAGTACCAGTCAAGTTTGGACACACCTACTCATTCAAGGGTTTTTCTTTATTTGACCATTTTCCAAGTTGTAGAATAATAGTGAAGACATTAAAACTATGAAATAACACATATGGAATCATGTAGTAACCAAAAAAGTGTTCATCAAATCAAAATATATTTTAGTTTTTTCAAAGTAGCCACCCTTAGCCTTGTGTAGCGCTTTCCACACTCTTGGCATTCTCTCAACCAGCTTCACCTGGAATGCTTTTCCGACAGTCTTGAAGTTCTCACAAATGCTGAGCACTTGTTGGCTGCTTTTCCTTCACTCTGCAGTCCAACTCATTCCAAACCATCTCGATTGGGTAGTGGTTGGGTGATTGTGGAGGCCAGTTCATCTGATGCAGCACTCATCACTCTCCTTCTTGGTCAAATAGCCCTTACACAGCCTGGAGGTGTGTTGGGCCATTGTCCTGTTGAAAAACAAATGATAGTCCCACTAAGCGCAAACCAGATGGGATGGCGTATTGCTGCAGAATGCTGTGGTAGCCATGCTGGTTAAGTGTGCCTTGAATTCTAAATAAATCACTGTCACCAGCAAAGCACCCCCACACTATCACACCACCACCTCCATGCTTCACGGTGGCAACTACACATGCAGAGATCATCCGTTCACCAACTCTGCGTATCACAAAGATACAAAGGCAATTGAAACCAAAAATCTCAAATTTGTAGTCATCAGACCAAAGGACAGATTTCCACCGGTCTAATGTCCATTGCTCGTGTTTATTGGCCCAAGCATGTCTCCTTCTTATTGGTGTCCTTTAGTAGTGGTTTCTTTGCAGCAGTTTGACCATGAAGGCCTGATTCACACAGTCTTCCCTGAAGAGTTGATGTTGAGATGTCTGTTACTTGAACTCTGTGAAGCATTTATTTGGGCTGCAATTTCTGAGGCTGGTATCTCTAATGAACTTATCCTCTGCAGCAGAGGTTACTCTGGGTCTTCCTTTCCTGTGGTGGTCGTCATGAGAGCCAGTTTCATCATAGCGCTTGATGGTTTTTGCGACTGCACTTGAAGAAACTTTCAAAGTTCTTGAAATTTTCCATGTTGACTGACCATGTCTTAAGTAATGATGTACTGTCGTTTCTCTTTGATTATTTGAGTTGTTCTTGCCATAATATGGACTTAGTCGTATTTGTTAAAAGACCATCTACTGTTTACCACCCCTACCTTGTCACAACACAACTGATTGGCTCAAACGCATTAAGAAGGAAAGAAATTCCACAAATGAACTTTTAACATGGCACCCCTGTTAATTGAAATGCAATCCAGGTGACTACCACATGAAGCTGGTTGAGAGAATGCCAAGTGTGCAAAACTGTCAAGGCAAAGGGTGGCTACTTAGAAGAATCTCAAATATTAAATATATTTTGATTTAACACTTTTGGTTACTACATGAATCCATATGTGTTATTTCATAGTGTTGATGTCTTCACTGTCTGGTCGTACACAAAGCTACTTAATGGACTTTTTAGATGTTCTCTGTCGCCTTAGTCCAGGTCTCTCCCTCAAAGAAATTTGATGTCAATTTAGCCAGATTAGGCTCATTGAGGTTGAAAGGATATTCTTCTATGATCTTGTTCTCCAGGGGAGAGGCTGGTGTGGAACCTCATGCCGTACACCACCAAAGACTTTTCCATCCGCTCACTAGCCGATCGCATCAGTGACCTCAACCACCTCATGTTCCTCTATCCCGACCGGCCCAAGGACGAGGTGTTCTCCAAGTACTACACCCCTCCCCTCTGTACGTACCCTCCTCCTCATCCTTCACCTTAACTTAATTTATTTAAGAAACAAAAATAATCTCAAATTTGTCTGTTCTCATTTTCTCTCAGCAAAAGCAGTGGATGGCTACGTCAAACCACAGATCAAGCAGGTTGTGCCAGAGTACGTATACTGTCATGCATATAACCATTTTTTTACTATTTCTAAACCCACACACTGAACTGATAATACCCAATTCCAAATCTGGCGCAAGCCTCTACCCTATTATATGGCGATTTGTAATTGGGCAATTGTGTGTGAATTACTTTTCTTTGTTTTTCTTTTGGTTTTTGATAAAGACTCATGAAGCATTTCTAAGTTATATTCTTCAATAATCAATGGGTAAATACCCAAAATGTAAACGGCTTCCCAAATCCCAGACTGTAGCTTTAATGTGATTGTGCTTCCTGTCCTCCCTGTAGATTCACTACTCCCAACCCTGAGCCGTCCAGTGGGAACCCCACCTACATGGACCAGGCACCCTCCCCGTCAGTGGCTCACCCCATCAACTTTGCAATTTTCCCTCCCATGTAAGTACACTACAGATGGGAATGTATCAATGTACAGCAGTGACAAGTCATTAGATGACATGCAGTTCCCTCTAAGCTGCGTGCGTGCCCGGCTGCCCACCTCCCCCCACGACTGTCGCGCAGAAGAAATACCAGCCCACGCAGAGATGCGCAAGATTACTCTGTTAGTTTACACTATATATTTATATCAGCGTTTCCCTCTAATATGGGACTTGTGATTTGAATCAACATATCACCAACCCTTTGAAAGCAACAAAACAAATCTAACTTTGCAAGATTGGGTCAGGGATTTTGTTGTAGGTAGAGCGCACTAGAGGAGAATTCTGGCAGGTAGCCTACGAGTGGTATTTTCCCGTATCCCACCGTCGCAGTGGGTGTGCTTATCAGATCAGTGCAGAGTCGAGTGTGCACATTTGTTGATATTTGCAAGTTATTAGCCCATAAATCTATAGATGTATATCTGTAGATATATGATTAGGTATGTATAATTAAAAACTACAAATTATGTTTTTAAGTAGGAATTGGTTTGAAGCCGAAGAATAAAATAAATTCACATGAGCACCCAATGCGTATTTCACTCATGCGCTACCAAGGTTTTCCAGCACACAGCTTTGACATTAGCTATGTTGGTCTATTTTACTTCCAACCATGTGTATGCAGGTTGCTTAGGATTCAAACATTCTCAAACAGCCTAATTCATACTCTTCAGCGGCATAATGGACTTTACAGTGACCTGCTATTAAAATAATGTTTATCATTAGACTATAGTGTGCTACAAAACCTTGGCAGCGCATGGGTGAAGTACGCATGTTAATTTTCTTTATTTTTCGGCTTCCGACCAATGCCTACTTATCATTTAAAGCTTTGTTTTTAATTTCCTTGCTTTTTACACCGCAAGTTGTTTATGCAACATTATTATACAACATTTATAATACAGCACAACACAGCAATACTGTAAAGTAAAAAAACATTGACAAATGTCAACAGAAATAATGTAGTTAATTATAATTAGTATTAGAAATAATTAGTATTGCTTTAGTATTAACAGCTGATTTTCCAGAGGGAAGCGAAAAAACAGAAACCTTTATGGACTAAACTGGGAAACATTTCCCTGATCTCTTATCTCTTAACAAAACAATCGAGCACCTGGAAAATACACAAATAATCAACATGTAGCCTACCCATTAACTATTTACATTATTGACTGTCAAATTAGTTGGCTCGGAGAGCAAGGCATGTGGTGGCACCAACTGCTCTGTGTTCTGCACCAGCAGAGGGCCTGTGCTACTTCTCCCCCTGACATCCTAGTCATCCACCTCGGTGGAAACGACTTGGGATGCACCCAAGCAGGCGGCAGATGTGCAGATTTAGAGGTGGTCATCAGATTGTTTCCCGGTACAAGTACGTGGGCAAGATCACTGGGGAAGCCAAGCCAGGGGCTTATTACAACCTGTGTTGTGATAAATGCGTTGTTTGCTCTAACCTGTGAATTCATATGCCACTGGGATATATAGGCCTCAGGCCAAGACCATAAGAAGACAAGTCACACAATGGCAGAATAAATTCAGCTACATGTTTGTTTCATCACAAAGCCAGAAAGCAACATTTGTCTGGTGTAGTCCACAAAGAACATTGCATGTAACAAACAGTTACTTGACTTAACACATGGTCAAGCAAGTTCATTTTAATAAATCCTCTACAGGATCGGTATCCCTCCCGCGGGACAGTTGAGCTAACGTAGGCTGAGGTTGTAAGTAACAAGAACATTTCCAAGGACATAGACATATCTGATATGGGCAGAAAGCTTAAATTCTTGTTAACTTCTCTGATCTACGGATACCGAATACGGGTTCACTTTCCTAAACAACCGCTGAATTGCAGGGCGCTAAATTCAAAAATATTCCTTAAAATATTTATAATCATGCAATCACAAGTGAAATATACCAAAGCTGACATGGAATTGTTTTAAGATGGTCAAACTGTGGATCATTTAGCTATTTGATATAGAATTTTAGGAACCCTTTAGGTATAAAACATATTTTGAGGGGATAAAATATAGAATTAGGCTTTTAGCCCATAGAAACACATTGAATAACACATTCATAAATGGCAAAAAAAAGGTTTTGGAGTGTTTGTCCTATATCTAGGAGATATGAGAGCTCAGGATATTATTATTTTTAAACATATTTAACCTCTTTTTGGGTAGGCACAACTGCCTCCATACTTCCATAAATGTTTTATAACCAGTACCGGTTACCTTCAGACAAGTCCCGTGACACTTGTGGGAGTCGTAGAGCAAAACATGAGTCTCCCCTTTCCATGGACATTTACATTTAAGTCATTTAGCAGACGCTCTTATCCAGAGCGACTTACAAATTGGAAAGTTCATACATATTCATCCTGGTCCCCCCGTGGGAATTGAACCCTGGTCCCCCCGTGGGAATTGAACCCACAACCCTGGCGTTGCAAGCGCCATGCTCTACCAACTGAGCCACACGGGACCAGTGGAAGGAGTGGTCATAGTAGTTTTCTTGGCTAAACCTTTCGGACGCTACAGATGTTTTCTTCTGAAGACCGATTTTCGGGATGTCTCATGGTCTGATAAACGCCTCCGTTGCTCGGCCACCTTCCACTGCAGAGGCGGAAGGCCCGCCATAGGCAGATGGGGTGGGTTGAGACGCAGCCCATGCAAAAACATATCTCAAGCTTAAATTGACGCATTTTGATGGGGATTTTTATTTATTTTACACCGGTGTGTAAATCGACTCCAGGTGTTTTAAAGAGACCTCTAATAATAGAAAATAAGCACACACCGTGCTTGCGTGTGCGCCCCGGTCAGTCTCTGTGTGTGTTGGGACTGGGAGGGGGTGTCAAATCTATACACGAAAGAGAAATGTCGATCTCTCCTCCGAGAGGAGAACTCAGGACCTTTAGAT
Organism: Salvelinus namaycush; assembly: GCF_016432855.1. Lineage (NCBI taxonomy): Eukaryota > Metazoa > Chordata > Actinopteri > Salmoniformes > Salmonidae > Salvelinus > Salvelinus namaycush. The sequence goes on from NC_052310.1 coordinate 20,837,061, forward strand.
CCCAGGGCAGTGACGTTAACCACTACACTACAAACCCTGACATGAAAGCATTATCTTGACACTATTTAAATGTAAAGTCTGGTGGTGACAGGAAGCTTTCATTGCACAGTGTTTTGTTGTTCGTTCACTCTGTACTGATTTTAAAACATTTATTTCTCTGGCTTGGTTAAAAAAAACTGTCTAAAACAGTTGCTGTATTGAAACCGGTAACATAGTTAACCAAGTTGGCAAGCCCAATGTTTTATACAGTACATTTTAGTACGTTACAGCCTTATTCTAAAATTGATCAAATAAAAAATCCTCATCAATCTACATACAATACTCCATAATGACAAAGTGAAAACAGGTTTTTAGAAATGTTTGCAAATGTATTTTTTTTTTTAAACGGTGACTTCCCGAGTGACTCAGCATTCTAAGGCACTGATCAGTGCAAGACGCGTCACTACAGATCCCGGGCTGTGTCGGAGCTGGCCGCAAACAGGAAACCCATGAGGCGGCGGCAGAACAATTGGCCCAGCGTCGTCCGGGTTAGGGGAGGGTTTGGCCGGCTGGGATGTCCTTGTCCTCTAGCAACTCCTGGCGGCCGGGCTCATGCATGCTGGCTTCAGTTGCCAGCTGTAGGGTGTTTCCTTCCACACATTGGTGCGGCTGGCTTCCGGGTTAAGCGAGCAGTGTGTCAAGAAGCAGTGCAACTTGGCGGGGTCTTGTTTCGGAGGACGCATGGTTCTCGACCTTCACCTCTCCCGAGTCCCCATGGGAGTTGCAGCGATGGGACAAGACTAACTACCAATTTGGATATCACGAAAAGGGGGTAAAAAGTACATAATTTAATTATTAATATATATATTTTTAAATAAACATTATTTACATAAGTATTCAGACCCTTTGCTATGAGACTCAAAATGTAGCTCCTGTTTCCATTGATCATCCTTGATGTTTCTACAACTTGATAGGAGTCCACCTGTGGTAAATTCAATTGATTGGACATGATTTGGAAAGTCACACACCTGTCTATATAAGGTCCCACAGTTGACAGTGCATGTCAGAGCAAAAACCAAGCCATGAGGTTGAAGGACTTGTCCATAGAGCTCCGAGACAAGATTGTGTCGAGGTACAGATCTGGGGAAGGGTACCAAAAAAATTGCTGCGAAATTGAATGTCCCAAAGAACACAGTGGCTTCCAACATTCTTAAATTGAAGAAGTTTGGAACCACCAAGAGACTTTGTGACGCTGGCCGCCGAGCCAAACTGAGAAATCGGGGGGGGGGGGGGCGGCATTGGTCAGGGAGGTGACCAAGAACCCGATGGTCACACTGATAGAGCTCCAGTGTTCCTCTGTGGAGATGGTTGTCCGTCTGGAACTTTGTCCCATCTCCGCAGCACTCCACCCATCAGGCCTTTATGGTAGAGTGGCCAGACAGAAGCCACCCCTCAGTAAAAGGCACATGACAGCCTGCTTGGAGTTTGCCAAAAGGCACCTAAAGGACTCTCAGACCATGAGAAACAAGATTATCTGGTTTGATGAAACCAAGATTGAAGTCTTTGGCCTGAATGCCAAGCGTCACGTCTGGAGAAAACCAGGCACCATCACTACGGTGAAGCATGGTGGCGGCAGCATCATGCTGTGGGGATGTTTTTCAGCGGCAGGGACTGGGAGACTAGTTAGGATTGAGGCAAATATGAACGGTGCAAAGTACAGAGAGATCCTTGATGAAAACCTGCTCCAGAGCACTCAGGACTTCAGACTGGGGCGAAGGTTCACCTTTCAACAGGACAACGACCCTAAGCACACAGCCAAGACAACGCAGGAGTGGCTTCGGGACAAGTCTCAATGTCCTTGAGGGCCAGAGCCTGGACTTGAACCCAATCGAACATCTCTGGAGAGACCTGAAAATAGCTGTGCAGCGACTCTCCCCATTCAACCTGACAGAGCTTGAGGGGATCTGCAGAGAAGAATGGGAGAAACTCCCCAAATACAGGGGTGCCAAGCTTGTAGCGTCATACTCAAGGCTGTAATCACTACCAAAGGTGCTTCAACAAAGTACTGAGTAATGGGCTTGAATATTTATGTAAATGTGATATTTCAGTTTTTCGCTTTGGCATTATGGGGTATTGTGTGTAGCTTGATGAAGGGTAAAAAACAATTGAATCCATTTTAGAATAAGGCTGTAATGTAACAAAATGTGGAAAAAGTCTAAATGTTTGAATGCTTTCCGAATGCACTGTAAATAGCTATTTCCATGTGCAAATGTTATGGAATGCATTTGCTCCATTTGGTTTTACTGGTAGACCACTCTGCTAGGCCTACATTATGCTCAAATAGCCACAGTAGCCTATTTGGCCACTATATTAAACTAACCTCCGTGTTTACGGTAAACACACGCTGGAAGTTTCTCACAATGTTGAAGTTTCTGCTCACAAGACCTGAAATTGACTTTGAGACGATTATTGTAAATGTATTATTTAACAATTTGGATGATTTTATATCTATATTTGGCTCCAAGTATCAATTTATAATTTTTTTCTAATGCAAAAAATATATAATATATATATATACACACACACACCCACACATTACCAGTCAAAAGTTTGGACACACCTACTCACTCAAGGGTTTTTCTTTATTTGTACCATTTTCTACACTGTAGAATAATAGTGAAGACATCGGCTATGAAATAACACATATGGAATCATGTAGTAACCCAAAAAGTGTTAAACAAATCAAAATATATTTTAGGTTCTTCAAAGTAGCCACCCTTTGCCTTGACAGCTTTGCACACGCTTGGCATTCTCTCAACCAGTTTCACCTGGAATGCTTTTCCAACAGTCTTGAAGGAGTTCCCACACATGCTGAGCACTTATTGGCTGTTTTTCCTTCACTTTGCGGTCCAACTCATCCCAAACATCTCAGTTGGGTTGAAATGGGGTGATTGTGGAGGCCAGGTCATCAGAAGCTGGTTGAGAGAATTCCAAGTGTGCAAAGCTGTCAAGGCAACGGGTGGCTACTTTGAAGCATTACACAGAAACGCCAATATAAACCGTTATATTCTCTCTTGAAATCGGAAAAAGTCAGATGGGAATCAAAATCCCTACCCTTGGCTTTCAAGGCTAGCACACTACAAACTGTACCAGAAGCCCAGTCAATGCTTGCTTAGTCACGAGTTTCTTAATATGTTCGTTTTCGGAAGGTTGCAACCTACAAAGCATTGCAGATTGAAATGCCCTTAAAAGAGCTGACTTGATTTCTAGGGCTGGGAATTGCCAGGGACTTAACAATAAAATATTATCACGGTACTGCGGTGCCGATACGTTTTTATGGATTCTATATGTATCACGATTCTATATGTATTGTGATTCGATACTGCAATTTTTGCGAGTCGATATTCCAAACATTGCTTACTATATGTCTGCTGCAGAGGGACAATAGAGAGCCATGACAAAACAAGTGTTGATCAGTCTTGGAGATACAGTAATGGGTTAAACTTGTTGGCTCACCTTTTTAAAAAAAGAGAACGAGATCTAATGATGAGAAATACTGCCTAGCAAATCAATACTTGGA